>NW_021612334.1:5516-21947 GCF_004785775.1 Grammomys surdaster | reverse complement strand
GTAAACTAGGCTAGCCTCAATGTACAGTGATCCACCTCTCTCTGCCAACACTACTGCCTGGCAAAAGCTAGAATCATTAATTTAAAAAAAAATGTGAATCTTAGCCGGTCATAGTGGTATACTGTTTTAATCCCCAGCATTTGAAAAGCAGAGGCAGGGTCTTACAGTTTTGAGCCCAGCCTAGTCTACAAATTGTATCCAAGACAGCCAGGAAGTCTGCCCTGCCTGCCTCTGCCACCCCCACAGCTGGAGACAGAGAAAGACAGGAAGAGTCTTACAGCCAACATTTTCCTAAATTGAGAAAAACTTGAAGCAATTCATCAGGAGACAGGAGGACTGGTGTCCACTGAACTTTTGCTTTTTCCCAAGCATCATTTAAGGGTAAAATTGTTAATTATTTTTCAAAACACTGGATTCTAATAAGAGGACACATGGAAATTGGGAACACTTTCTCCCCTCAGAGGACCAAAGGAAGTTTGAAACAATTTCAACAAACCTTCTAGGCATGTTTCAGTAGTCTGACTGTGGAAAGATTGGAGAAAGCTACAGCAGTGGATCCTACAGAAACAAGGAGAGTCAGGGACCAGGATTATTTACTACACTGTTTGTATTTTGCTGAAGACATAAATAGCTATATTAGGGAGTCTGACCCTGTCCTTGCTTGCTACATGTAATGAAGTGGCCATGGATCAAGAGCACAGGAAATACACAATTATAATCCATACCAAATCAATTTCCTTTGATGAGAATAACCAAAATAGAAACCAAAACAAAACTCTAGAACTTGTTACTTAGAGACAATCTCTTAGTTTTAGTCCAACAAGCAGCTGAATACCATCTATAGCTCTAATTTTTGCAGATATGCTGCCTTTCTCTGATTTCTGAATGTACCATCCAGAAGCAGGGTTTAATATAGGTAGATATGCTAAAAACCACAACAACCGACCCCCAAAATCCTGTCTTACCTTATAGATTGTCCAGGAATATATCTTTGGTAAAAGTATTCCATGGCCACTATGTGCTCCCTTCCTTACATCGACTTGCCTTGCATAGGCACAGATAGAACCAGATGCTGCCAAACACCTTCCAAATGAGTAACTCATGACATGCTTGAGATATCTGTTGATAACATTGACCAAAAAAGTATAGCAGCTCTCACTGTGATTGTTTAGACCCTCCCAAAACCAGATTTTTGCAGCCAGCACTCAGAAGGTAGAGGTGTAGAGTGAAAAATTATGAAGATCACTTTATAAAATGATCTATAGATTCTTCCTTAGAATTTTTTCTTTAAAAGGGCATGGAAAATTCTCTCTGAAGCAAGCTAAGAATGTGGACAGGCTACTTACGGGAACTGGCTAGAATTCAAGTGAGCTAGGTGGAACCAGGAAGCTGGTAACCAAGCTGGTAACCACAGTGACAGGGCAAGGCCACAGTGACAGGGCAGGACCACATTCTTGAGAAAGAATACCGTACAGAGTGTTTTCACATGACCCTGACTCACGAAGGTTGGGTTCCTTTGGAATGTTCCGCTATTTTTATGTTATGCCACCTTAGCAACCCCTCATCCCACTCCCCATTCCTTGGTTTGTGGTTTTTCCCTTTAAAAAACCCTCTGAAACTGGCTGTCTTGGTCAATTCAGCACCTTCGTGGGCAAAGGAATTGACCAGCAGCTAGAAGTCTCTCTCCTGATTAAACCTCTGCCGTTGCTCCAGTTTTCGGTCTCTTGAGTGATTTATTGAGTGGCTGCAACATCCCGAGACTTTACTGAGGGTCTCCCCTCTGTGGGGGTCTTCAGAGACAGGCTGATCTCTGAATTCAAGGCCAGCCTGGTCTACAATGTCAGTACAAGGACAACTGCTTAAAAATCATCAACACAAACAAACAAGGGAAAAAACAAACAAAAGGTCCCAATTCAAGGAATGAAATCTAAAGAAGGTGTTTAGCCACAGCTTCTGGCAATTTTGCCTTTATGTAATTTTAATGAGTTAATATGGTTCTCAGCAGGATGGGCGTTTGTCAAATATCACTGAAAATTTTTTTTAAAAAAAGAAACTTAGAATAAATCATAGCTGTACGCTTACCAGTGACACAGCTCCACTTCTTCCAATTTCCTCCCTCTTGTCTTTTAGAGAAATCTAAAGAAATAATACGGTTATTTCTGGAGTCAGCCAGGGTTACAGGGATGTTCCTTGGGGTAGTTAGTTTGGTTGGTTGGTTGGTTGGTTGATTGGTTGTCAGGCAGAGTCAGAGAGAATACAGAAAGATCAAAGTATAGAGGAAGAAGCTATAGACATGTCATAGAAAGTCAAATCACTTGATGTTCTTCAAGAGGATCTGGATTTGACACCCAGTATCCCCACCTGGATATGTAAAGCTGTCTTCTGGACTCTGTGCACACCTGACAACCTTGTGATCCACCCACCCATACAACAGGCAAAACATTCAGAGACATAGAAAACTGCAGCTACAAAAATGACAGAATCACACAGCCAATCAGAACTACGTGCAACCAGATACTACAGATATGTTCTCATTTCCATAAAAAGAACTGACTCATGGGAAATGATGAGCAAATTTTCTCACCACAACCATAAAATGACTCTTCACAGCTGGGCATACTGATGAATATAACTGACTGGGATACTCAGGTAAAAACATAGGTGGGTTCCTGTAGGATCAAGGTCAGCCTGGGACAAAACAAGTCCAGATCCAGGTGTGGTGGTACACCCTTTAATCAAGGCCATACCCCATGTTGGAGGACTATATAAGAACACTGGAAGAAGGACGGTTCCATCTTTTTTGCCTGCTTGCATCCACTTGCCAGCACATCTATGGGTATCTCTTCCTACAGAAGAGCAGCTGAAACAACTAACCTCGTGGGACTACCCAAGTTCTTAAAGTTCTCTGATTCTAGAGAATCTGCCGTCTACAGAAGTTGATAGTGGGATTGGTTTTATAACTAAGACATTAAGGACACACCACTTATTCAGACCTGAGGCATTTGGTTTATTGGGTCAGCTGACAGCAGAAAATACAGAAGAGTGTGGCACACAGCAGACAGTCTTCTGGCCACAACAGAAAGGAGAGCCACAAGTCATCCCACTGGAGGTCCTTCCCAGAAGACACATATGCAGAACAAGTATGTTCTTCCCGGGAGAGAAACCACTCTAATCACAGCCTGTCAGCCTAAGAGCCTTCTAGAAGAGGATCTTCTTATGGTGACAGCATGGAGTCACCAAGTAGGGACCAAGAGAAATGCATAGAAAGAGACAGAGATGCAGATCATCGGAAACGGTCCCAGAAATCCCCATCTCCTGAAAAAAGGAGCCCAGACCAAGGAGTAACCCCGAGTTCTACTCAAGAAGAACCTACATCAAAGAAGAAGAGGACAGATGAGCTGGATCCCCTGCTCACCCACACTGGGGGAGCATATATTCCTCCTGCAAATCTCAGGAAGATGCAGGAACAGATTACAGATAAAAACAGCTTAACATACCAGAGGATGAGTTGGGAGGCTCTGAAGAAGTCAATCAATGGTCTCATCAACAAGGTCAACACCTATAATATCAGCATTATTATCTAAGAGCTCCTTCAAGAGAACATCGTCAGAGGGAGAGGATTGCTGTCCAGATCTGTTCTGCAAGCACAGAGTGCTTCTCCAATCTTCACTCACGTTTATGCAGCTTTGGTCGCAATCATCAACTCAAAATTCCCACAGATTGGAGAATTAGTCCTCAAGAGACTAATTCTTAATTTTCAGAAAGGATATCAAAGAAATGATAAGCAACTTTGCTTGACTGCTTCCAAACTTGTGGCACATCTTAGTAACCAAAATGTGGCACATGAGCTTTTTTGCCTGGAGATGCTCACTTTGCTCCTAGAGAGACCAAGAGAGGACAGTGTTGAAATAGCCATCAGCTTTCTCAAGGAGTGTGGTCTCAAATTAACCCAAGTGTCACCAAGGGGAATCAATGCAGTCTTTGACCGACTAAGAAGCATTCTATACAAGTCTGAGATCGACAAGAGAGTCCAGTACATGACTGACATGATGTTTGCTGTTTGGAAGGATGGATTCAAAGACTACCCCATTATTCAGGAAGGACTTGATTTAGTGGAAGAGGATGATCAGTTTACACATATGCTCCCCCTGGAGGAGGACTACAATCCAGAAGATGTTCTTAACGTTTTCAGGTTGGATCCTCACTTCATGGAGAATGAAGAGAGGTACAAGGCTATTAAAAAAGAAATCCTGGATGAAAGAGGCAGTGATTCAAATACAGACCAAGATGCTGGAAGTAGTGAAGAGGAGGAAGGGGAAGGGGAAGGAGAGGAAGAGGAAGGAGGAGGAAAAGTAACTATCCATGACCAAACAGAAAGCAATCTAGTCTCACTCCGCTGTACAGTCTATCTTGCCATTCAGTCAAGTTTAGATTTCGAAGAATGTGCACACAAGTTGCTGAAGATGGAGTCTGCTGAGAACCAAACAAAGGAACTCTGCAAATGACACTTGACTGCTGTGCCCAACAAAGGACCTATGTAAAATTTTTTGGCTTCTTAGCTGGGTGGTTTTGTATGCTGAAAAAAGAATACATGGAATCATTTGAAAGTATATTCAAGGGACAGTATTACAGCATCCATCGCTTAGAGACAAACAAATTGAGAAATGTTGCTAAGATGTTTGCTTACCTTTTATACACTGATTCACTTCCATGGAGTGTTCTGGGATGTATAGAGCTGAGTGAAGAGACTACAACGTCCTCTAGTAGGATTTTTCTCAAGATCTTTTTCCAGGAACTGTGTGACTACATGGGTCTTCATAAACTGAATGCAAGGTTAAAGGATGAAACTCTTCAGCCATTCTTTGAAGGACTGCTACCTCGAGACAACCCACGCAAGACCAGGTTTGCCATTAACCTCTTCACATCCATAGGCCTCGGAGGTTTGACAGATGAACTTCGAGAACATCTGAAAAATATGCCCAAGGTCCTTCATTTGTAGGCCAGAAACCAGAGCTGAGCAAAAGTAAGCCAGCCCTGACATTCCTTTCTTAGCCTGTTGGTTTAAGGGCATTAGAAGAACAACATGACCAGGGGTGGTAGGGGGATGTGGAGGGCAGTCTGAGCCTCCAGTTCAATGGAATGTTTGTTGTGGCTTCTGGTAGGAGCATTCCCTGCTCTGGAAGTGAAACTTGTAGGCCAGCAGAACCTAAGGTTGTGTGTGGGAACAGGAAGCAAAGTTTTTCCTAGAGGGTCATCAGGAGTGAGAGTGACTGGAACTATTTTCAGGCATGAAAATGTCACTGATAAGTCGGGCATAGTGGTTCCACACCTGTATCTCAACAGAAACAGGACTGATGCAAGTTAGAGGCCAGAATGGAGGACAAAGTGAGACTGTCTGAATGAACACACCTCCCCCAGCAAATAAGCAAATAAAGAAATAACCATTAGTAAACTTTCCTGTGTGCAACTTCTTTGTCTAATTATATTTTATTCTTTTGTACATGGGCATGCCTGTGCCATACAAGCATGTATTTGAGGGTCTGTCTGTCTGTCTCTCTGTCTCTGTCTCTCTCTGTCTCTCTGTCTCTCTGTCTCTCTCTCTCTCTGTCTCTCTCTCTCTCTCTCTCTCTCTCTCTCTGTGTGTGTGTGTGTGTGTGTGTGTGTGTGTGTGTGTGTGGTGGGTGCACTTGTTTGGGGACATGCATGAGATTGAACCATTGCGAGTTCATCCGTACTGAGGCCAACCCTCAGGAGCATTTTAAGTGAGACAAATGGAGTAGAGTAGGAAGGAGGGAGCACTGCTCTATTGATTCCTTTAAAATGCAATATCTGCTGCCTCTAGCTTCTTGGTGGCTAACTTGAGTCTTAAAATCCCTGCCCTGGTAGTGTAGAGTGAATAATTATAGATACTGGGTATATAGAATCCTTTTTAGACATATAAAATATTCTTTAGGCTTTCTTTATAAGGACATGGAAAATTTTCTGAGAAACCAAGCCATGAAGCAAGTTAGGAATGTGGAAAGACCAGTCACTATTACTTGGAACTGGCCGAAGGCAAAGAGAAAAGAAAGAATGCAAGTGAGCTAGGTGGAACCAAGCTGGGAACCAAGCTGGGAACCAAGCTGGGAACCAAGCTGGGAACCAAGCTGGAAACCAAGCTGGGAACTGCAGTGAAAGGGCAAGGCCTCAGTGACAGGGCAGGACCACATTCTTGAGAAAGATTAGCATACTGAGTGTTCTTCATATGACCCTGAATCACATAGGTTGGTTTCCTCTGGAATTCTTTGATATTTTTATGATTATGTCTCCTTAACAACTCACTCGCCCCCTCCTCACACTGGTTTGCGGTTTTCTCTTTAAATAACCCTAGCTCCCAAGCCTCAGGGTCGACTCTCCCCTTGTGAGCATTGACCTCAGTTGACTGATACCCCAAAATCTGGAAATAATGCCTTTTGCGGTTTGCATCCAGTTTTGGTGTCTTGTGAGTTATTAGATGGGTGTGTTATCCCGAGACTTGAGTGAGGGTCTCCCGTGAGTGGAGGTCTTCAGTAATATTTGTTACTAGGTTCTGAAATGAGCGTGGTGCATTATATAAGACACCCGTGTTTTGTTAGGCCCAGCAAGGTGGCCCTTGGGCAGAGTAAGAACTTCTGTAGCTCTCTTTAGAGGCCTGAGTTCCCGCATCCTCCAGGCAGTTCAGTAGTCTTGGGAGGACCTGCTGAGTGTGTAGGGAACATCACCCAGGCTAGGGGCAGGCGCCTTCATCTTAAAGCATGCCAGCAGCCACAGGGGATTCAGGCATCCCATAGTGACTCCACAGCAGCTGCCACATTCCCTGAGCAAGGAGGGGGGAAGGGGCCAGAGAGAGGAGAACAGTTCAGGTTGGGGATGGAGGGAGCAGAGGCTGCAGGGAGGCGGCCCAGCAGACCCCTGTGGCTGCTTGAGAGGCAGTATTGAGTTTGTTTTCACTTTTTGCACCCCAGCAGTGGGCAGGGAGCCCTGTGATCCCTCTTTTGAGGTACCTGCCATTGTAGAGGTCAGCAGTCACCCAAAGGGAGTCCTGGTCCTAGGAGGAAGACCATGCATGAACAAGCTCATCAGTCAGGGTGCATGCTGGTGCTGGGGACCAGCAGCTTCTTTTTGAATGCTCCTGAAGCTACCATTCACTCCTGTGGAGGATCCCTGGGACCAAGAAATATAGGTGTGCAGCAGCAGCAGCAGGAGCAGTAGCGAGGTTAGTGTGGTGGGTGGGACCAGCTGCAAGTCTGCAGCCCAGTGTCCAGGGAGATCCTGGACAAGCGGGCAGGAGAGTGGGCAAGTTAGAGCCAAGCAGTTCCTGCTGAGATAGAACAAAAGCCTCATTACTTATCCTCAACTGTTAGGATACAGGTTTCAATAGCCTATGCCAGGAAATTTTTACCCTCTGAAAGAGCAAGAAAGTTTTTAGGAGTTTTCAGAAGTTATCATCAGCAGTTCAGTATAGTTAGACAGCTAGAATGTCCTGAGACCCTCAGACTTTAAAGTCATCACCAGAGTCCTACTACGTGCCTCCACCACTACCCTCTCCAGGTCAGGAGGCTCCAGGCATAGGAGAATCATATGTGTTTGTGTGATTTACTCCATGTATAAACATTTGAGGATGCAATCAGTACCATACTGTATCTTTCTACCGTATATTTTGCTACCCCTGATATATAATATTCTATAACACACAATCCTTATTTGTCCTGTGGAAAATCATTGAGAAATACACCCCAGAGATTATAAAATTACAAAATTATTATACTCCTGTTTTAAATTAATATCCATTTATGAGTGAGTACATACCATGTTTATCTTTCTGAGTCTGGACTATCTTGCTCAGGATGATTTTGTGTTTGTTTTTTCGAGACAGGGTTTTTCTGTGTAGCCCTGGCTATCCTGGAACTACTCTGTAGACCAGGCAGGCCTCAAAATCTGAAATCAACCTGCCTCTGCCTCCCAAGTGCTGGGATTAAAGGCGTGCACCACCCCGCCCTGCATGATATATATTTAATATGCATTATATATAATGTAATATATATAATGTATATTATATATATGTATATATGTATTACATATAATGCATATTATATATGTACTGTATAATATATTGATTATATCATACATACAATTATATAGTATATACTATATGGTATGCGGTATATGGTATATGGTATATGGTATACGGTACACGGTATATAGTATAGGGTATACGACATGCGGCATATGGCATATGGCTCACGGGATATGGCATACTGCATATATCATATTATATATTGCATATTATATATTATGTACCATATATTTTATATATGTTATATACAGTATATATTATATATGTAATCTGGAATGTACAAACCTACATAAATGAAATTAAAATCCGAGTCCTCCATGCAAAAGACACAAACCACGGCATGTACATATCTCAATATGTATGTGTCATCCATCAATGTCTGCTTTTAAATTAGAGCAGTTTTCCTTTTGTTCTCAAATAAACAGAATTGCATTTATAATGCATTTCATTAAAGTGGTATAAAAGCAAAATGGCGGAACAGGATGCAAGAGGGGTTTTTCAGGGGAAACGGGACAAGGTGATGATATCTCAAATATAAATAAATAAAACATGCAATAGAAAATAAATACAATAAAAATTTAAAAATAAAAAATACAAAATAAAATAAAATGTCCAAAAAAATTAATTTACCTTAATTTAATTAAAAAAATAGCATTGTAGCATGAAACTGATATAATAAAATAAAATTAAATTGAATTAAAAAGTATTAAAAAAAAGAAAGTGTTGTAATGTGAGAATTGACAAAAATAAATTAAATTAAATTAAAAATATTTTTAAAAAAACATTGTAACGTGAGAATTGATATAATAAAATTAAATTAAATATAAAACTATTCAAAAAAACTAATAGAATTGTAGTATGAGAAATGATATAATAAAACTAAATTAAATTAAATTAAAAAATGAAAGCCTTTGCGTGTTCATGTGTGTGTATTGTATTCTAATGTAATCACGATGGAAGCTGTCACGGGTTCACATGTACATGATAGTCCAATGTAACCATGAGTATGTGATAATGGATATTTCATTTATTTACAATACTTTATTGGATATTTCATTTATTGACACTTCAGATGTCATTCCTGCTCTCTCTTTCTGTCTCTTGCGTGAATCTTGTACTATGTGTGTTTTTCCACATTAAGATAAATGCATAAAAATTTTTTGAAAAAAATGAATGTAATCAACGTGGTAAATGCTTCACACAAAAAGGCCATCTCCATAATGATAAAAAGAACCCATATCAGAGAGGAACCTTAGTTATGTAATCAATGTGGAAAAACCTATTTATAAGTGAGAAGTCTCCAAAGACAAAAATGATCACATACAGGAGAGAAAATTTATGAATGTAATTAAAAAAGGCTTTTCATAAGGTTTTTGTCTCCAAAGGACCCGTAGTTGAAAGAAACCTGTGAATGTCATCATTGTGGTAAAAGCCTTTTTATAAAGATATTTCCCAAAACCACAAAAGAACCCATTTTGGACAGAACTGTGAATATAATCAATGTGCTAAAGCCTTTGCATGTCCCACTAGTCTCAAAAACATAAAAGATCCCACCCACATTGGAGGAAACCTCATGAATGTAATCACCATGGAAAAGACTTTTCACAATTTTATGAGCCTATGAGAGGAACGCAGTGAAGACTGTTTGTCACTGAAGAACCCAATCTATTGAACCCACTCTATTGAAGATGTCAGTGCCCTGGGATGAACAGAAAGAATAGCAGCAGCGGTTGATTGGAGTCCAGCAGAACCTAGCATACTACAGAGGGAAGGGCTGGAGAAGTGACCCAGCTTCTTTCTTTTGAGGAGCACAGAAGATCATCTGTGGACCCCAGATACTGGAACAGGAAGCTGTAATTTTGAAGTTACTTTGGATTCCCCAGGGTTTTTAGGATCCAGACCTATGGAATACCTTCTCAGGAAAACTACTTTTAGGAAATAAAATCAGCCAAAGGGAATTATGAAACTTTGCATACTGGAGAGAAACTATGAATGTTAGCAATGTGGTAAAGCTGTTATGTTATAGGATCCACTGACATCCGACACAACTCAAACACAGGACAAGTCAAATGGTAAGAATTTATTGTAATCAAGTCACTACTGATAAATCAGGGCCACAAAATTATACTCAGAAGCTTAACTGCAATTCACCCAGCCTCACCCCAACTCCAAGCCAGAAAGTTATATAGCTTCCAAAATTCAAACCCACAAAGTCCTGTGCCAGGTTACAGTTAATTTTTCTCCCAATAATGTTTTTTTCCAGTTGTTACTCTATGTCAAATGATACAGAATGTAGGTTGTATGGTCTACACTATCATAGCTTTTGTTCTTTTGCAGTTAGCAACATGCATTATATATTTAGAAATAAATCATGAATGACATAAATCATGGTTAGGAACAGTTGTTATGTTTTAGGGAAGAAAACATGAATAATGAAAGCTGGTCAGATATTGTTAAGTCTTCTGGTCCCTTATAACCTGGGACTTGAACATAGTTTCAATTTATGATTATATGAAGGTTGATAACAAAACGGCAGTCCTTAGAACAAGTTTCTTTTGCTTCTTCCCAGTATTTAGATATCATAATCATCTTCAAATACATAGCGGAACACATATTGGAGAGAAATGTAATAAATGAAAGCAATATAATAAAACCTTTTCACAACATTTGTATTTATGAACAAAAAGAACACATTCCGAAGAGAAATGCTATGAGTAAGTAATGTGGTAAGCCTGTGCATGTGGCAGTATTCTTAGAAACCATTAGAAAAAGCCATAATGCAAGAAATCCCATAAATGTAGTCAAAGTGTTAAAGTCTTGTACTTTCTGGTATCTTTATAGAAGACTAAACCGTTTAGTATGTAGTCATCTATTAAAGACTTTGTGTACCATAGTCATATTTTGTGGGACTGCGTAAGGGTATCCTGGGTCATGGTTGAGCAGGCGCCTTGAACCCCGAGATTCTCCGTGGAATTCTGCATGAGAACCGGCAGGAGTTCGGTCCCTCCCATCATCCAAGATCCTGAAAAACAGTCACATCTCCATAGAGTCACATAGGCCAGGCCATAGATCTCAGGCCCTAGGGATTTACATACTAATGAAGGCCAGAGGGCAGAGCAAATTAAACATGCCTCCCCCAGATCCTCCCCAATCCTCCCCCTTTCTCCCTCCCTATATAACTCGGGACTGCCCTGAGTTTTTGGGGGTACGCCTAGATCCATCTATTATCCGTCATGACAATAAACCTTTTTGGAACCAAGGACTTCCTCGTGTAACTGGGGCCTGCCGCCGCCAAGGCCCACAGGTCACTGGAACCATAAGATCTTCTTCCCTAATGTGGGACCCGCCACGGCGGCGCAAGCTTGCGACGCTGTGGCGGCCTTCTTAAATTTTCCCCACATTTTGGCGCCCAACGTGGGGCACAGACACCCATGGACTTCAAAGACTGGGCCACCCCAGTCTGCTACAGAACACAGCCCAACTTCCCGCCCTGCTTGTCCGGTGCTGTGAGGAATCGACTCAGTGAAGATTCCATGCTTCTCCCATGCTAACTGAAGCTGCAGCTCCTTAATCGCTCACTTAGAGGATCTCTACGTTCCAGCCATGAGGACCCACATCTCCAAGCAAGCTGGCCAGGCCGCCAAGTCTGCTAAGCAAGTACAGTCTCTCCCACGGGTGCTGCTAGGGCCTCTTTCTTCTTACCCTACCCCTCTCCTCTTCTCGGCTGTGGGCTGTCCGACTTGAGCCCACATGCCCCGTCTCAGCCCTCTGAGCCAAGGGCTTGAGACCTACCGGTCCCCAGCTGCCTCAGAGCACAGGGGATCCCCAACCCCTTTCATTTTCTCGGCAGTGGGTTGTCCTACGCTAGCCCACATGTCCCAAGAGCTCTACACCCCCGTGAAACCTGAGTGAAAATTCCCCATGCTGGGCGGGGCCCCGCCGCGCTCACCTGGTGTCGCAGGGAATAAACTCAGCCAAGATCCCGTGTGCTCCTGCCATGCTGACCTACTGCATCATTACAGACACATGGACACACAACACAACAGAGATTCACGCCCACGTGTGCCCACACATGGGCCTACATCATTCCCTACAGGTGGTAGAGGATCCGGACAAAGCCAGCTCCAAGAATACCCCCTGCTGGCACCAGCTAAGACCCTCTCCGTGGAGCTGTGAGTAACTCCAGCCTAGTCCCTAAGACTAGACGGCTCTCTCTCTATCCTTTCTCCCTCTTTCTCTCTCCACGTGTTTCGGGGCAACGTTTTCTCTCTAAATCTTAACTCCCACTAGCTCCTGCCTGACTCAAAAGACTAGATCTCTCTCTCCCCCTTCTCCACGTGTTCGCTACAAAATGGTGGAGAACCCTTAATCGCCATTCTTTACTCCTCCCCCCAAGAAATCTCCCACGCTCTGCCTGCCAAGAGGTTTGCCCCTCCCCCAGGGGTTAATTTTTTGCGCTAAAATTCCCCCACTCCCCGCCATTTGCGGCCGGCTGGTTACAGCCCAGCTGACTTTCCTGTAAAAACAGGGCTGGCTCTCTGTTTGCCCCTTCCCCACTAAGTCCCCTTCTAAGTCATTTGTGACCAGCTATACCCCAGCTGGCTTGCCTATTAGCAGAGGGTCTGAGACTCCATCTGCGCCCCTTCACCTTTCTTTAACTTACAATTTCTTTCTCAACCTCTAGGTGTCTCTCTGCCGTAGCTCAGTCTCACACAGCCTTTCACTCCTTCTGACTCTGTTACCAAACTTCTATGTTTTTCACTTTAAACTTTTCTTCAAGGTTAGCCTTTCTTTTCTCTAAGAAAAACAACAGGGGAAATTCCTTGGCCTCTCTGCTAGAACATCCAGCCACCAGGTGGTAACCCAAACCACCACAAGGCAGAACAGGCCTTTCCTCCGCTACTTCTAAATCTGCCATTAATGCCTTTTCCCCTAACAGGAATGCCTGGAACAACAGTGTTTGTGCTTTTCAACCCAAAATTTTTTGCTTTTTGTTTAAATGTCTCCTTTTCACTCATGATATATTCTCAACAATTTTTTTCAACTTTTAAAATTTCTTCAAGGTGTGAAAGTCATCTAAATTTACTTCCACAGATTAAATCAAGAAGCTGATCAACATTTTTCAGCTATTAATTAACAACTAGTTTCCTTTTACAGACAAACTGTTGCTGCCTACATAATTAATATGATTTTCTTCCACAGTCAGCTAAAACAGACTCAAAGGTGACTTCTAAGACTGAAATTTCTTCAAACACCTTTGCTTTCTAGGATCTCAATGACACACCATGACGTACCTGATCCCAAGTAGCCTAATGCTTGCTACCCCTTTACAGACATCCCCCTGCTGGGATGCCGCTTCTCTGTTGTGATTATTCTACAGGTGCTCCCACAAGTCCAACAGAGACTTATAGAGCCTCCTGGAACCTGCCTAAGATGCCGTGCTGTCTTCTTACAGCCACACCGCCTGACTGCAGATTCCAGAGACATGCTAAGATCCAGAGACACATGCCAAGATCCAGAGATGCTGAGTCCTATGGACAGATCCAGACCTTCCAGCTACAAATGAACTCTTTTGCCAAAGTCAAATAACTAAAGTTACATGTTAGTGAAGAAAACGTAATGTTTATCTAGATTAGTCAGATATTACTACCCTCAAACTGTATCACCTAAATTCAATTGATTCAATGATCCCTCACCTTCCCTACCCCCCACCCAACTCCCCCTTACCCTGTGACGTAATTATGCTAATACCTCTGGCCTACATAGTGCTTTCTTTCGACTTCCTCATCCAAAATTTTCACAGTGACCCCCCTTTTTTAAAAAAAGTAAAGGGAGGAGATGTGGGACTGCGTAAGGGTATCCTGGGTCATGGTTGAGCAGGCGCCTTGAACCCTGAGATTCTCCGTGGAATTCTGCATGAGAACCGGCAGGAGTTCGGTCCCTCCCATCATCCAAGATCCTGAAAAACAGTCACATCTCCATAGAGTCACATAGGCCAGGCCATAGATCTCAGGCCCTAGGGATTTACATACTAATGAAGGCCAGAGGGCAGAGCAAATTAAACATGCCTCCCCCAGATCCTCCCCAATCCTCCCCCTTTCTCCCTCCCTATATAACTCGGGACTGCCCTGAGTTTTTGGGGGTATGCCTAGATCCATCTATTATCTGTCATGACAATAAACCTTTTTGGAACCAAGGACTTCCTCGTGTAACTGGGGCCTGCCGCCGCCAAGGCCCACAGGTGGCTGGAACCATAAGATCTTCTTCCCTAATGTGGGACCCGCCACGGCGGTGCAAGCTTGCGACGCTGTGGCGGCCTTCTTAAATTTTCCCCACAATATTTGAGCACCTTAATAATATCAAAAGTAATCTGTGACTACCAAAAATTTGTATAATCTTACCCAACAAACTTACATTGAGTTACTCAAGGTTATTTATTATGAGGAAAAATTTGACAAGCGTCAACCATCAATTCAAACTCTATGATATCTCTCTATTTTGTTTGTATATGTAAACTCATTTGTACGTATAAACGTCACTGCATTTTCTTTGTATTTTTTAGTGAATCATGTATCCAACAACTTTGCTGAAAATGTTTATCAGCTCTAGGAATTGCCTTTGGGAAGTTTTGGTCCACTTACTCATACTATTGTATCATCTGCAAACAAAGATAATTTCATTTCCTCCTTTCTAATCTATATTACCTTCATCTTCTTCAGTTTTACTGCTCTTGCTAAAATTTTAGTATTTTGAGTAGATGTGGAGAGAATGGATTACCTTGTCTTGTTTGTGAATTAGTGGAATTAATATGAATGTCTCTCCATTTAATTTAATGTTGCCTATAGGATTGCAGTAAAGTGACAACATTATGTTTAGTTATGTCCCTTGTATCCTTAATCACTCCAAGAACTTTATCATAAAGTGGGATTGAATATTGTCAGAGAATTATTCATCATCTAAGGAGATGACCACTTTTTTTTCTTACATGTTAAGCATATTATGTTAAACCATTCCTGAATCTCTTTAATGAAGCCTACATCGCTGACAATGGAGGATGAACTTTTGGTGTGCTTTCTATTTTATATTATTTTTTTAAGTATTTTTGTATATGTGGTTTTAAGAGAAATTGGTCTCTGATTCTCTCTCTCTCTCTCTCTCTCTCTCTCTCTCCCTCTCTCTCTCTCTCTCTTTTCTCAGTCTTTATATTGGTTAGATATTTAGGTAACCATGGGTTCACAAAATAAAATCAGCTAAGGTTTCTTTTTCTGTGTTGTTGAATACTTTGAGGAGTATTTTCATGAACTCCTCTTTGGAAGTCTGGTAAAACTCATAGCCCTGGCCTCTATTTCTTGAAAGACTTGTAATGACTTCTCTTTTTCTAGGTGTTTGGGTCTGTCTAAGTTATTTACCTTAGTTTGATTTAACTTTGAAGAGAGTATCCATTTCTTTTAGAATTTCCAATTCTATGGAGTACGGACATTTTCAAACTATGTCCTTACCATTCTCTGGTTTTCTTCATTGTCTGTTATTTTGTCACCATTTTCCTTTTAGATTTCATTAATTTGGATATTCTCTATCTTTTAATACATGTTTCCATTTTGTCTACTAAAAGGCTCAAAGGACTAACTCCATGTTTCACTACTTCTTTGTATTCTTGTCTTTCTATTTTATGGATTTTGGTTCCCAATTTGATGATATCTTGATGTCTACTTCTTTTCTTCATTTCTCACTCAGTAGTGAGGTGTGCAGCTTCCTGGAGTGTGTAAGTTTTGTGTTCTTTCTGGTTTTGTTGATATCCAGCTGTACTTCATGGTGGTCTGATAAGGTACATTGTGCTAGCTTGTTTTTTTTTTGTATGTATTGAGAACTGCGATGTGTCTGGATATGTCGTCAGTTTACTAGTAAGTTTCATGAAGTGTTAAGCAGAAGGTAGATTTTCGTATATTTTGGGAGAATGTTCCCCAAATTTCAGCTGGATTCATGTTCATGCTATCATTTAGCTGGAGTATTTCTCTATTTAACTTTAGTATGGAGAATTTATGCATTGGTGAGAATGGGGTATTGAAATTTGCAAGTATAATGTATGAAGGTTATCAAGTGACTTTTCTTTTAAAACTCTTTCTTTTCCAAAGGCTTGTGAGCATGTGTTTAAGGCATAGATGTTAAAAATTGAAATGTCATCATTGGTAATTTTTTCCCTTTGAGGAATATGTAGTATCTAAATCCATTTCTTTATATTATTTTTTAAATCTATTTTAACTTTTCTTTCTTTTCTTTTTCTCTTTTTCTTTTTCATTTTTTTCTTTTCTTTCTTTCTTTTTTTTTTTTTTTTTTTT
>NW_021612334.1:0-5416 GCF_004785775.1 Grammomys surdaster | reverse complement strand
CTTTTTTTTTTTTTTTTTTTTGGTTTTTTGAGACAGAGTTTCTCTGTGTAGCCCTGGATGTCCTGGAACTCACTCTGTAGACCAGACTGGCCTCAAACTCAGAAATCTGCCTGCCTCCACCTCCCAAGTCCTGGGATTACAGGCATTCGCCACCACTGCCAGGCTCTCTCCCTTTCTTTCTTTCTTTCTTTCTTTCTTTCTTTCTTTCTTTCTTTCTTCCAGTAACCCATTATTAGACATAGAAATTCAAAGGCAACACTCTTTTCCCTGTGGTGCTTCATGCCTTTAGTCTTAGAACCCAACAGACAAGTCAGGAAGATCACACCGCCAAAACCTTGCTCAGCTATCTCATGAATTTGAGGCTAGCTTAAGCTAAATTAAACCCTGTCTTAATTTCACCTCAAATATTTTCATTGAAACTGGTTAGAAATGGTGTTAAATGAGTACATACATTCATACATATCCCTTTCTACTTAATGTTTTTAGATGTGAATAAATGCATTGGGAAAGCAAGAAGAATTTATAATAAAATATTAAAATTAATTTCTGTGGGGGAATTTATCTTTTGGGTTTTCTCTTTTGTGTCTATTTTTGATCATTTTATATATCAAACATGGATTCCTTGTGCAGTTTAATCAAAATCAGAAGCTATGACAAATAGTCTATACAACAGGTGTGGCCTGTAATGTATTATTTCATTCTAATTCCTAGGGATTAAAAAAAAAAGATATTGCCATGCGGTGGTCACACATGCCTTTAATCCCAGCACTTGGGAGGCAGAGGCAGGCACATTTCTGAGTTCAAGGCCAGCCTGGTCTACAGAGTGAGTTCCAGAACAACCAGGGCTATACAGAGAAACCCTGTCTCAAACCCTCCCCCCCAAAAAAAAGATATTAAATACACATTTGTAGCTCAGCCATAGAGGTCACACATGGATCTGGAGAGTCTCTAGTAGAAGGCCAAGAAAATCTCCAGTGCTGGAGATAAATCACATAGTGCTCAAGATCAGATTGTGTTTTCTCATTAAGCAGCAGCAAAGCCTGCTTCAGAGCAAGACACTGACATTTCTTCTTGCAAGAAGAGCTTAGTGAGATGAAAGCAGAGCTTCAGAGCTGCAGTAAGAGCATCTGAATATGACAACTCAGAAGCATGTAGAGCATTTTCTAGCCTAGATGTCAGCCGTGTGAAGAACAGTTATGAGAGGAGACAGCAAGGTCACAAGGTGACTGAGTGGCATCCTTACTTGAGAAGATGAACACATACATCACTTGGTACATGTTATACAGTTACTGATCTAGCAAATGCCTTTTTGTCACTATGTCTCCATTAATATCACCAGAAGCAATTTGCTTTATTTGGCATTGCCAGTAGTATACTTTTACAGTTTTGCCTCAAGGATATATTATATTTGCAGCTCTGTGTGATAGCTGAGTTAGAAGAGACCTTGATCATATGTGTCTGCCATGAAATATGATATTAGTACTCTAAAGTGGACATTATGTAGAATTGACCTAGGGAGTATGACGTGTCAACAAATTTGGACTGATTGGTAACTCATCTGGGCATCAGAAGACAGAAAATAAATCCAATTAAATTAAGTAGTCTTCTAATTTAGTGCAATGCTTAGGAATCTTTTTTTTTTTTTGAGACAGGGTTTCTCTGTGTAGCCCTGGCTGTCCTGGAACTCACTCTGTAGACCAGGCTGGCCTCAAACTCAGAAATCCACCTGCCTCTGCCTCCCAAGTGCTGGGATTAAAGGCATGCGCCACCACCGCCCGGCAATGCTTAGGAATCTATTGCTGTAAGGTATTCAGAGATATTAATTACAAGGTGAAAGATACAAAATTGCACCTGGCCTTTCTTACCAAAAAGAAAGAAGCACAACAGTTAGTAGGCCTATTGCGATCCTGGAGACAACACACTCCCCACATGGGTATGTTATAACAGCCAATATACCAAGTATCCCAGAAAGCTGCTCACATTCTGTTGGAGGCCAGAAACAAGAGAAGGCTCTCTAACAGAACCAGGCTGCTGTGCAGGCTGTTCTACTATTGACAGTGTCAGATAGGAATGTTGTTTGGAGCCTTTGGTAGGCTCTCATTGTGAAATATAGATTTTGAATATTGGAGCAAGCTCAACCATAAATTCTATCCAAATATTTCCCCTTTTAAAGAGAGATCTTTAGCTGGGCGGTGGTGGTGCACGCCTTTAATCCCAGCACTTGGGAGGCAGAGGCAGGCAAATTTCTGAGATTGAGGCCTTGTGGTCTGCAGGATGAGTTCTAGGATATCCAGAGCTATACAGAGAAACCCTGTCCTGAAAAACCAAAAGAGAGAGAGAGAGACAGAGAGAGAGACAGAGAGAGAGACAGAGAGACAGAGAGAGACAGAGAGAGACAGAGAGAGACAGAGAGAGACAGAGAGAGACAGAGAGAGACAGAGAGAGAGAGAGATCTTGGCCTTCTAGTCAATCTTAGTAGAAACTGAAAAGAGAGTAGGACGAGAAGTTACCATAAAACCTGAGCTGACCATCACGAGCTGGGTGCCATTTGACCCAACCTAACAGCAGCAGCAACCTATCATCCTTAGCATGTCCTGAAGGCACAAGAAAGTTACATAAAAAATTTCCCAGATGCTTACAGTCTCTATTCCTGTACTATGCTCTCAGTTGTCATGCATGCACCTAGAGCTTCCTGGTGTAGGGCCTATCATCAAATGACTGAGGAAGAGATCACTAGGTTATGGTTTTACTAAGGGTTCTGTCTCTTATGCAGGCCCCAACCTAAAGTGAACAACTGCAGCATGAATACATGCTTATGGGATAACCCTGAAAGATACCAGTAAAGGAAAATCATCACAGTTCAGAGCTCCATGGAATAGTCACACTAATGTTCATACATTTGTTTTGAAATGTGTGATTATTCACTGAATCATCAGCTGTAAACAGTGGCATGGCTTGACCATCACAGACTTCAAAAGAAAACAATTAGAAAATTGTTGAGAAAGACATAAAAGGAAGAAGTATGTGGATTGATCTCTCAAAATGGTCAAAGTGTGTAAAGATATTTATGCCTCATGTAAATACTGACCCAAGGGTAAGTTCAGCTGAGCAAACATTCAGTAATTAAGTAGGTAGGATGATCTATTCTGTGGGAAGTCAGCTGTGTCCCCAGCTATATCTGTCATTTTCCAATGGAACCATGAACATAGTGGCCATCAGGGATGCAGTGGGGTTTATGCATGGGTACAACAGTAGAGTCCTCTCACCAAGCCTGACATGGCCACATCTGCTGGTGAGTTTGCATTCTACCAACAGCAGAGACGAACACTGAGCCCTATATATGGAACCTATATCCGGGGTTGGCCAGCCAGTGACATGGTGGCAGGTTGACAATGTTGGATCATTTCTCTTGGGCAAAAGACAAAGATGTCTTCTTCCTGGAATCAATAGGTGTTCTCCTTATGATTTTGACTTACATGCACATATTACTTCTGTCAAGTCCAGGATCCATGGACATGCTGAGTGCCTCATTCACCACAATGGCATTCCACACAGTACTGCTTCTGACGAAGGAACTCATTTTACATCAGAGAAGTGAGACAGTGGGCCAATGATTGTGGATTTTAAAGGTATTAATTACCATTAGTACCATATTCCTTGTTACCCTGAAGGTGCTGAACTGATATCAAAATAGAATGACCTTTAGAAGACACTTTTACACATTCAATTGTGGGACAGCCACCTGGAGAGCTGAGGAGGGTACTAGGCTGTATGTGTTTTGAATCAGCAGCTAGTATTTGATATAGTTTCTCTCATAGGCAAGACCATGATTTCAGGAATCAAGGTTTTGGAAAACCTGTGTGAAGGTGGCAGTCCACAAGTCTCAGTGGAACTCACCTCAAAATGCAGGGCTCCCTTTATCTGCAGGGATTCCATTCTCTGGTTGACTTTTTCTGGATCCTGAAGACAGTTGGCCTGTGATAGGATACCTGAATAATTCTATAAGTCTGTGAATTTGATAGCAGAAGCTCCTGCAACACATTTAAATCAGGGAGCATTCGTGGTTAGTGTAATGAAGGACACAGTCAATTAGTGAGTAGTACTCTTTGATAATGAGATGGTGTTCTATATTTGGTAAATGTTGCTTTTAGATTTGGCCTTAGTATTTAATAAGATTGTTCAGTTTCCCTCAGCTGTATATAGACCCTGCCATGCTGAAGTATTCCATGGTCTTTTCTTTCATCTGGGTGGGATATTGAGATACATCTACATATGACAAAGAGAATCAGGAGTGAGAATTTATTTTCTAAATAACATTTCACATGATCAAACAATTTTTGAGGACTCTTGTCCATTCCATTGCTAAAGAGACACACTGCATTTGAAAGTGATCATACTCATATATGCCTTCTTAAAATTCCACATTTATCAAAATCATCTTCTGTTTACCCTCTGTTAAGGCCTCTCAAAATTTCATATCTAGGTTATCACTTGATCTTCTGAGGAATCTCTGTAACTTAAAGCTTTTATTCATACTATATTCTCTCCTAGTGAACATTACTCGATGTCCTTGCTTGGACTGAGTGTTACTTCCCTTGGAAGCTCTGAGGCAATTGTCCTTATATTTTGACTCTCCTCAATGTAGACTGGACACAGGATACAATTACTCTTCAATAACAGCCAGTTTGTCATAAAAGTGGCTCTGAAGACAGAGACTTTAATCCCATATGTATTTCCCATAAGTCTCATAATATAAGGGCCTTCAATACCTAACTTATTCCTTCAGAATTACCAAAGGCTTCATATTTTTTTTTGTCACTTTGGACATTTCATCCTAATCTATATATAACTCCTTCTTTATTGAAACAATTTACATATTTAGATCATTCTTTTTAGTTTTTGTTGTTGTTGTTTTATTTTCTTGGTTTTTTTACTTTTGTTGTTGATGGGTTTTTGCTTTTTTGTTTTATTTTTTTGTTTGAGACAGAGTTTCTCTGTGTAGCCCTGGCTGTCCTAGAACTCATTTGGTAGACCAGGCTGGCCTCAAACTCAGAAATCTATCTGCCTCTGCCTCCCAAGTGCTGGGATTAAAGGCGTGTGCCACAACTGCTTGGCTCTTTAGATCATTCTAACATTTTATAAATGCTAATACCATAACAAAACATTCACAATCCATTGTGAGAATATTTATTCAGGGGTGGAAAATAAGCAATTTTATCCCGTATTTCTAAGTTGTCATTTTTAGTATTCTCTCCAAACTCCACCTGCACAGTTACCTGACATCAGCCAGGTATGCTCCTCCCCACAGTTACCTGGCAGCAGGCAGGTAGGCCTTGCATACTATAAAGGTGGCTGCTTGCCACCTTCTTTCTCTCTTGATCTCTTGCCTCTAGCTTCTCTGTCCCCTCCCCCACCC
>NW_021612333.1:0-4750 GCF_004785775.1 Grammomys surdaster | reverse complement strand
TAAAAGTCTTGGAAAGATCAGGAATTCAAGGCCCATACCTAAACATAGTAAAAGCAATTTACAGCAAACCAGTAGCCAACATCAAGCTAAATGGAGAGAAACTTGAAGCAATCCCACTAAGATCAGTGACTAGACAAGGCTGCCCACTCTCCCCCTACCTATTCAATATAGTACTGGAAGTCCTAGCCAGAGCAATTAGACAACAAAAAGAAGTCAAAGGGATACAAATAGGAAAGGAAGACGTCAAAATATCGCTATTTGCAGATGATATGATAGTATACTTAAGTGACCCCCAAACTTCCACCAGAGAACTCCTAAACCTAATAAACAACTTCAGCAAAGTGGCTGGTTATAAAATCAACTCAAACAAATCAGTAGCCTTTCTCTACATAAAAGATAAACAGACTGAAAAAGAAATTAGGGAAATGACACCCTTCACAATAGTTGCAAATAATATGAAATACCTTGGTGTGAATCTAACCAAGCAAGTGAAAGACCTGTATGACAAGAACTTCAAGTCTCTGAAGAAAGAAATTGAAGAAGATCTCAGAAGATGGAAAGATCTCCCATGCTCATGGATTGGCAGGATTAATATAATAAAAATGGCCATCTTGCCAAAAGCAATCTACAGATTCAATGCAATCCCCATTAAAATCCCAACTCAATTCTTCACAGAGTTAGAAAAGGAAATTCTCAAATTCATATGGAATAAAAAAAAACCCAGGATAGCAAAAACTATTCTCAACAATAAAAGAAACTCTGGAGGAATCACCATTCCTGACCTCAAGCTGTACTACAGAGCAATAGTGATAAAAACTACCTGGTATTGGTACAGAGACAGGCAGGAAGATCAGTGGAATAGAATTGAAGACCCAGAAATGAACACACACTCCTGTGGTCACTTGATCTTTGACAAAGGAGCTAAAACTGTCCAGTGGAAAAAGGACAGCATTTTTCACAAATGGTGCTGGTTCAACTGGAGGACAACATGTAGAAGAATGAAAATTGATCCATTCTTATCTCCTTGTACAAAGCTCAAGTCTAAGTGGATAAAGGACCTCCACATAAAACCAGATACACTGAAACTAATAGAAGAGAAGGTGGGGAAGAGCCTCGAATACTTGGGCACAGGGGAAATGTTCCTGAACAGAACCCCAGTGGCATATGCTCTAAGATCAAGAATTGACAAATGGGACTTCATAAAATTGCAAAGTTTCTGTAAGGCAAAGGACACTGTCAATAGGACAAAACGACAACCAACAAATTGGGAAAAGATATTTACCAATCCTACATCTGATAGAGGGCTAATTTCCAATATATACAAAGAACTCAAGAAAGTAGACACCAGACAACCAAATTACCCTATTAAAAAATGGGGTATAGAGCTTAACAAAGAATTTTCAAAAGAAGAAACTCGAATTGCCGAGAAGCACCTAAAGAAATGTTCAATGTCCCTAGTCATCAGGGAAATTCAAATCAAAACAACTCTGAGATTCCATCTCACATCAGTCAGAATGGCTAAGATTAAGAACTCAGGTGTTAGTAGATGCTGGCGAGGGTGTGGAGAAAGAGGAACACTCCTCCATTGTTGGTGGGATTGCAAGATGGTGCAACCACTTTGGAAATCAGTGTGGTGGTTCCTCAGAAAATTGGACATAGCATTACCTGAGGATCCAGCTATACCACTCCTAGGCATATACCCAGAAGATGCTCTAACATATAACAAGGACATATGCTCAACTATGTTCATAGCAGCCTTATTTATAATAGCCAGGAGCTGGAAAGAACCCAGATGTCCTTCAACTGAGGAATGGATTCAAAAAATGTGGTATATTTACACAATGGAGTATTACTCAGCTATTAAAAACAATGAATTCGAGAGGTTCCTAGGTAAATGGATGGAACTAGAAATTATCATCCTGAGTGAAGTAAGCCAATCACAGAAGAACACACATGGTATTCACTCACTGATTATTGGATATTAGCCCAGAACCTTGAAATGCCCAAGATGCAACTCACAGGCCACATGAAGCTCATAAAAAAGGAAGACCAAGTGGGGGTGATTCAGTTCTTCTTAGAAGGAGCAACAAAATACTCAAGGGAGCAAACATGGAGACAAAGTGAGGGACAGAAACTGAAGGAGGGGCCATTTGAAGACCTTTCCACCTGAGTATCCACCCCATATGCAGTCACCAAAGGTAGATGCTGATGTGGAAGTCAGGAAGTACATGCCGATAAGGGCCTGATATGGATGTCTCCTCAGAGGCCTTCAAGAGTCTGACATATTCAGAGGCAGATGCTCACAACTAGCCATTGAACTGATCATGAGGTTCTCAATGGAGGAGTTAGAGTGAGAACTGAAGGAGCTGAAAGAGTTTGTGGCACCATGAGGAGAGCAACAATACCAACCAACCACAGCTCCCAGGGTCCTAACCACCAGCCTGGGAGCACTTATGGAGGGATCCAGGGCGTCAGCTGAATATGTAAGAGTAGAGGGCCCTGCCGGGCACAGGTAGAAGATGAGATCCTTGACCTCATGAAGGCTGGATGCCCCAGGGGGTGGGAATTTTGAGGGTGGGGAAGTGGGAGTGGGGGGGTAGGTGGGAGTTACATCCACAGAGAAGAAGGAGGAGGGGTAAGGGGATGGGGGGTTCCCAGGTGGGTGGGGGATGGGGTAAGGGGATAACATATGAAATGTAAATAAAATATCCAATAAAAAAATGGGAAAAAAAAGAAAAAAAAGAAAAATCAAAATCAAAAAAAAAAATAAAATAAAACAAGTAAATCATTACTTAAAGATGTCTTAAATGTAGGAAATGTAAGTTTCAATGCAAAATGTGTTCTCCATTAAGCATTACTGAGAGACAGAGGCCCTCAGCTATTAGAAATTTTACAACTCCAGTGTCCCATCTTTTGAGTTAATTTACAGAATCAATGTCACAGAAAACTATTTTTGAAGGTATATTTTGAGTGTCAACTTAATTTTTCTAAAACTAAATTTTTGTAAACTTTAGGCTTCTTTTTTCATAAACTGCTACTCATCCTTTACCAGATTGCAACTTCAACACATATGCCTGTCAGCTCTGATTAACTGTGCAAACAAAAGCCTAAAGTCTGATCATAAGATCTTTAGGAATTCTGTGTCAAAAAGCAAAAACTCAGAGAGTCAAACAAGGCTTCTTTTGCTTGAATCCATGTGCTGCAGGCAATCTGATGAGTCTGGATCAATTCAGAGCATGATATGAGAAATGTCAGATCTGGTCATAGATTTTCTTCAGGGCTATAATGCCAGAAATAGACCTGATATCCAGGTTCCACAGACATAATGACCTGGTCAGCATGCCTCTGTATCTTTGATATTGTCAAGAACATCCTATCATTTTGTAGGACATGACATGTCTCTACTATCCATAAATAAGCAAGCAAAGATACAGCTGATTGAAGAAGAATGCACACTTCTGTCCTGTGGAACGTGTGTGTGTGTGTGTATGTGTGTGTGAGAGGGAGAGAGAGAGAGAGAAAGAGAGAGAGAGAGAGAGAGAGAGAGAGAGAGAGAGAGAGAGATACATCACTGAGTGCTTGCTTACATAACATGCATATTCCAGAAATTCATTCCAAGCACATTCATATCTACAGATTACAATCAGGTTTGTGCTCTGTCTAACTGTTTTTTTATATCCTCCTTCCCAGTGACACTTACGACCACAGAGTGAACTCTTGATGGACTAATACCATTGACAATATTTGGCACTGTTGATAGTTTCTAAAAATAGTGCCCATTAATACAACCTCTTTCTTAATCATGACAATGAAAGCTATCTTCAAACACTGGGTAAAAAGCATGCTTATAACTTGACAAGTAATAGCATGACAAATCTTTTAGAAACAAAGACTCAATCAATTATCCCTGTGACATTTAATCTGACATCAGAAATCAACCAAGTATGACCTCAAAACAGCTATATTTTAAGTTTTAAGACAAAAGGAAAGTCTGTAGAACTTTTTATGGAAATGTGAGGGGCTGAGATACCAGGATATAAAACAATAGCTTCAGAGTGTTAATCCTCTCTGTGTTCCTGCTTATGGAGGGGAACCTATACTTAGTGCATCCTGTAAGTTTCCTACTGGTTTTCAGCACTGCTGCAGGAAGTTTATATCTGGGTTCACATTGAAGCTCCCTCACTGTGGTTTTCCCTGGAACAGTAATACATGGCTGTGTCATCAGCATTCACAGAGCTCAACTGGATAGAGAATTTGTTCTGTGATGTGTCTCTGGAGAGGGTGCTGCGGCTTTTGAAGGATGGACTGTAGAAAGTGTAACCATCATAACGTATGCACCCCATCCACTCTAACCCCTTTCCTGGGGGCTGACGGATCCAGTGTCAGCAATAACCACTACTTGAGATGGAGAATCCAGAGACTGTGCAGGTGAGGGACAGTGGGTGTGATGGCTCGGTGACAGCAGGTCCTGATTCATTAAGAAGAATCTGAGACAAAATGCCTAAAAACAGGATTGTTGTCTGTCAGTAACCTGGAGTCACAAGCCCCCAAAGAACCCATGTGTGACATAAGGGACGCAGTCAGTGATACTCACTTTGCAGAGCTGCTGCCAAGCACAGGAGAAACCCTAGTAGTCTCATCTTCTAGATATAAACACTGTGTTCCACAGAGAAGCCAGCTTTTTCTGGGCAGAAATTTCTGTGCTACCACAGCAAAGAGGGGCATTTAAATCTAGAGCTTGAAGATTAAT
>NW_021612332.1:339-2960 GCF_004785775.1 Grammomys surdaster | reverse complement strand
TTTCCTCTTAGCACTGCCTTCATGGAGTCCCACAAGTTTTGGTATGATGTGTCCTCATTTTCATTGAATTCTAAAAAGTCTTTTATTTCTTTCTTTATTTCTTCCTTGACCAAGTCATCATTGAGTAGAGAGTTGTTCAGTTTCCATGTGTACGTGGGTTTTCCATTGTTTTTGTCATTATTAAAGACCAGTCTTAGTCCGTGGTGATCTGATAAGATGCAAGGGATTATTTCAGTCTTTTTGTATCTGTAGAGGCTTGTTTTGTGACCAATTATATGGTCTATTTTGGAGAAGGTACCATGAGGTGCTGAGAAAAAGGTATATTCTTTTGTTTTAGGATGAAATGTTCTATAGATGTCTGTTAAGTCCATTTGGTTCATAACTTCTGTTAATTTCAAAGTGTCTCTGTTTAGTTTCTGTTTCCATGATCTGTCCATTGCTGACAGTGGGGTGTTGAAATCCCCCACTATTATTGTGTGAGGTGTAATGTGTGTTTTGAGCTTTAGTAAAGTTTCTTTTATGTATGTAGGTGCCCTTGCATTTGGAGCATAGATGTTCAGAATTGAGAGTTCACCTTGGTAGATTTTTCCTTTGATGAGTATGAAGTGTCCTTCCTTATCTTTTTTGACTACTTTTGGATGAAAGTCGATTTTATTTGATATTAGAATGGCTACTCCAGCTTGTTTCTTGGGACCATTGGCTTGAAAAATTGTTTTCCACCCTTTTATTCTGAGGTAGTGTCTGTCTTTGTCACTGAGGTGCGTTTCTTGTATGCAGCAAAATTCTGGGTCTTGTTTGTGTATCCAGTCTGATAGTCTGCGTCTTTTTATTGGGGAATTGAGACCATTGATGTTAAGAGATATTAAGGAAAAATGATTGTTGCTTCCTGTTATTTTTTTTATTAGAGGTAAAGTTATGTTTGTATCTTTTTTGGGGGTTGTTGGAAGATTACTTACTTGCTTTTCCTAGGTTGTAGTTTCCCTCCTTGTGTTGGCATTTTCCATCAATTATCCTTTGAAGTGCTGGGTTTGTGGGAAGATATTGTGCAAATTTGGTTTTGTCATGGAATATCTTGGTTTCACCATCTATAGTGATTGAGAGTTTTGCTGGGTATAGTAATCTGGGCTGGCAATTGTGTTCTCTTAGTGTCTGTATGATGTCAGTCCAGGCTCTTCTGGCTTTTATAGTCTCTGGTGAGAAGTCTGGTGTAATTCTTATAGGTCTGCCTTTATATGTTACTTGACCTTTTTCCCTTACTGCTTTTAGTATTTTTTCTTTGTTTTGTGCATCTGATGTTTTGATTATTATGTGACGGGAGGTATTTCTTTTCTGGTCTAGTCTATTTGGTGTTCTGTAGGCTTCTTGTATGTTTATGGGCATCTTGTTCTTTAGGTTAGGGAAGTTTTCCTCAATAATTTTGTTGAAGATATTTACTGGCCCTTTAAGTTGGGAATCTTCATTCTCATCTATACCTATTATACTTAGGTTTGGTCTTCTCATTGTGTCCTGGATTTCCTGGATGTTTTGAGTTAGGAGTTTTTTGCATTTTGCATTTTCTTTGACAACTGTGTCAATATTTTCCACCGTATCTTCTGCATTTGAGATTCTCTCTTCTATCTCTTGTATTCGGTTGGTGATGCTTGCGTCTGTGACTCCTGATCTCTTTCTTAGGTTTTCTATCTCCATGGTTGTCTCCCTTTGAACTTTCTTTATTGTTTCTATTTCTAGTTTCAGATCCTGAATGTTTTTGTTTAATTCCTTCTTTGTGTTTTCTTCCATTTCTTTAAGGGATTTCTGTGATTCCTCTTTAAGGGCTTCTATCTGTTTACTTGTACTCTCCTGTATTTCTTTAAGGGAGTTACTTAATTCCTTCTTATAATCCTCTATCATCATCATGAGAAGTGATTTTAATTCTGAATCCTGCTTTTCAGGTGTGATGGGGTGTTCAGGGCTTGCTATATTGGGAGAATTGGGCACTGATGATGCCAAGAAACTTTGGTTTCCGTTGCTTATGTTCTTGCGCTTGCCTTTCGCCATCTGGTTAACTCTAGTGGTACCTGCCCTCACTGTGTAAAACTGGAGTCTGTATTTCCAGTTATCTTGCTTATTGCAGCGCTCCTCAGAGTCCAGAGGTCTTTGTGGTCTTATTCTCCTAATCTCCTGGGTAGAATAACTCCTGGGACTCAGGCCACCTCTTGGATCTGGAAATCCTTCTGCTCTGAGTGCAGTGGGTCCTCGATGACTCAGGATTCAGTTTCAGCTGCTCTGAGTGCAGTGGCTCCAGCTGCTCTGAGTGCAGTGGCTCCTGGATGACTCAGGATTCAGTTTCTCAACAGGACAGGAGCAGACCAACTCTGTGTCAGCTGCTCTGAGTGCAGTGGCTCCTGGATGACTCAGGATTCAGTTTCTCCACAGGACAGGAGCAGACCAACTCTGTGTCTGCTCCAGCCCAGAGGACCAGGCAGGGGCAGAAGGGAAGTGGAATTCCGGAGGGGCGGGGTTTGGGTAGCTGCTGTGCCCTGGATGTCCCTGGCTCCCCGATCTATCTCTGGGGTTTAGGGAGTGAGATGGAGTTCTTACCAGCTGCTCTGAGTGCAGTGGCTCCTGGATGACTCAGGATT
>NW_021612332.1:0-329 GCF_004785775.1 Grammomys surdaster | reverse complement strand
AGTGCAGTGGCTCCTGGATGACTCAGGATTCAGTTTCTCAACAGGACGGGAGCAGACTGACTCTGTGTCTGCTCCAGCCCAGCGTACCAGGCAGGGGCAGAAGGGCGATGCTTTCTTTTTAATTGCATATTTCTGGATTCTTTAAAAATAAAAATTCAGGTGTTCACAGGTGGGTAGATTTATGTTTGGGTCTTTAGTTCAATTCCATTGATATACCTGACTATTTTTATTCTGATACCATGCTATTTTATTACTATAGCTCTGTAGTAGAGCATGAAATTCGGAATGGTGATGTAACCAGAAGTTCTACAGGATTGCTGTAGCTATAC
>NW_021612331.1:0-1529 GCF_004785775.1 Grammomys surdaster | reverse complement strand
TAATTCTTGATAATATTTTGCTTTGCTTAAGATTGGTTATGATTATCGTATATACTCATTTTGGATTAAACAGAAATATTGTAAATAAATGATACTTGAACAACACGTAAGTTAATAGATAAGAAGTAACAACTTGGGATAAAGCAGCTTAATTCTAATAATAATACTTGGCTTGGAAATTTATGCTGTTGCAAGTACCTGACTTAATTTTTAGTCATTTAAGAAAAAATATTGCCTCTTTTTTCTTCCTTTAGCATGTGGATCAGCCTTGCTTCATATTTCTTTCTCCATATCACATATAAAAGACATATGTGTGCATACCATATACTTACAGCTTTTCCATATATGTAAATTCTTACTATCTCTCCCCTCCACTCCCTTCTGATGTTTCCATCGTCCATTATTCTACAAACTGCCTGTCTCTCTGCTAGTCATGAACTTGAGATATCAGTTTTAACTTTGTATTCACATACACTGTCACAGGTTGGGACGTTCTCGGTGAATATCTCCAGTGAGAAAATTTTCTTGATACCCTCCTTGGCTTTATCAATGGCTCTGCTCAAATGCAATAAAAACACAAAACATAGTAAAATTAATTTGCTAGTAGGTTCTTTTAAGCTAATCACTGTTAATATTTTATAAGTACCATCTTAGTGTTAAATACAAGACAATTAGTTTAGCAATATGCATTATTGGAGTAGGGAATATTTAAAAATGTTTCAGAACCAAAGTCTCTGTCAGGTAATAGCACATTGATCTAGGAAGCATAGCCTGTCCTCAGAACTCTTTGTTTGCACGGTTGTTGTCAACCTGACTACATCTGGAATGAACTACAATCCAGAAATGGAGGGGACACCTGTGATCCAAATCCTGAGGCTGGAAGACACAGGCTTTTGACTTGGACCTTGACATGGAGATCTTGAGGCATAGGTGCCAAGAATTGCTTAAGCCCTGCCAAGCTAGAATTGGCACACCCACCGTTAACCCCAAGAGACTGAGGGAAGTGGATCTCTGAGTGCCAGGTCTCTCTGGGACAAAGCAAGGTCCCAATCGAGGCATGGAGGTACACACATCTGAGCCACACCTTCTGATGGAGGTCTACATAAGGACATTAACAGAAGGCAGACTCACTCTTTGCCTGCTTGCAGTTACTGCCAGCACATCTGTTGATATCTACTTCTTCAGGATCCCAGTTTATACAGAAGATCAGGTGAAACAAACTAGCCTCATGGACTGAACAACTGCAAGAGTTTTTGATTTCCCATTCATAACTGCCCAATGTTGGGTTAGTTGGACTACAGAATGTAAGTCATTACAGTAAATTCCCTTAATATATAGAGACAGTCCATAAGTTCCATGGCACTAGAGAAAGTTTAGTGACTAGTATACAAGGAAAAGGCAAAAATCTGCTTGACATCAAAGGAGAAAGTAGCAGATGGTTTGGATGGACATGGTAGAGTAACATCTACAGAGTGGAATTTAAAGACTGAAGAGTACTATTTACTCCAATATAAAGAGGAAACAATGAA
>NW_021612330.1:10647-14573 GCF_004785775.1 Grammomys surdaster | reverse complement strand
GGGAAACCTAAGAAAATGGGGATGGGAATGTTGGTCCAGTCTTGGGAAAATTGGCTGTTTCCTTGCTGTCCAGGTTCTGTGGGACCATTTGTGGATAGGAGGAAGTAGGTCCAGTAGAAGCATCTGTGTCTGTGAGAGCAGGTGCTGGCCCATCTGTGGGTTGCTTCTCTGGAGCTGTCCTGGATGCAGATTTTCAGTAAAAGCCTGGACATTGCAAGATGCTGAAACTCCTATATATATATTATAGGTAGAGAATAAAATTATGTACTTTTGAGAGAAAAATTTTCTTAGGTGTACATTTGAAACCCTTAGGTCTTGGTGGTTGAGGTGAGAGAAGTCCCAATCCCAGGGAGCAGGAGAGGAATCCCATCCTCTGGAATAGGTAACAGGTAGAAACTTAGGCTATTGATTGGCAGGTGTACTTATTTAGATGGAGTCTGTTTGGTCCATGAGAGGTGGATCTGAGTGGGTTTCCTGGAGCTCTTAAGTTTACAAAAGAGATAAATCTGTTAACAGCATGAACACACTTTAAGATGAGTTTAGGGAAGACAAAAACCTTTCATGGAGCAGAAGGAGCAAGAAGGGCTTTTCCCTTCTATCTGGGAGATTGAATATATATCAATTTAACACAATGAGAAACATTTTAAGTTTACATTTAAAAGACAATTAAAGGAAACTTTAAAATTACTTGTGAATATGATAGTTGATTCTATAGATTAGCATGAGAAACACTTAAGTCTATAGTTCAGAGTGATAGAGAAGAGGTATGGGGTCATGGCAACACCAGAGTCAGGGCAGCTGGTGAAAGGTGAAGTAAGATTACTTGGCAGGGTCACTGGAGAAGCTGTAAGTGGCAATTGTGAGTTAGTTCAGGGTGTACACATAGGCAGTAATCTTTAATGTGCCCAGGTGTCATGACATTAAGGAGTTGGTGGGCGGAGCTCAGGGTCTGAAGCAGAAGGCAAAATGACAGGTTAGTGTTATTTATGAGGGGGGATGTCAAGGAAGTAAGGACCTTGGAGAATGTCCTGTGGTGGGTGAAACAGCTCTAGCTACCTTGTCAGTTCAGTTGTTTCCATTGAGGATAATACAGTCATCCATGTTTTGGGACCTGCAGTAGACAATTCCATCGTGATTCAGGCAGAGGTAGTCTGGCCATCAGGCCCAGAAGATGAGAATCCTTTTCCTGTGGGGGAGAAATGTGGGAGAAACGACTCACTTGTCTTAGACAATAGGAGACATGTAACTCTCTGAGTATCCTCTGTCCACAGTTTAGACCAAGCCCTGGCAGTGGGCAAGGCAATGGAGCGGTGTTTCTCAGTGGTTATCATATCACAGTCTAGGCAGTCTTGTTGTCACTGTGCCCATGTCACTCAGAGATCGTGGGAGTTGGGGGTTCACTGTCAGTATTTGATAGTCTCTGTCTACCAAATTAAGCTTTAACCGTAGAAAAGCATAGTAACATAGTTACCATAGTAACATTTAACATTACATTCAGCAGATTTCTGACAGGAATGAGAGCCACTATCTATTAAGTATATTGAAGTTAGACAATCTGTCTTTTTGTGTTCCAGAATGTATCTAGTAAGTAAAGAGAGTACATTGTAAATAACAGTAGCACAAACAAGGCTAAAGATCCTTTTGGCAGATGGGAACTTGTTTCAGAAGTTCCTGAGGAACAATGGCTTTTATCTAACTGTCAGAAATCCAATAATCCAGCTTGATCTCATTTCTGGATATTTGGAGAGTCTTGAGAACTAACATTTACCACATAGTATAGTTTGGCTACACGTTTGTGTGTTAGTGTGCTTTCTTTTGCTGTATTAAAAGGCCATGACCAAAAGTAGCTTGGAGGAAAGAACTCAGAGGTTAGTTCATCAGAGGAGGCTCAGACAGAAACTGAAGCAGAGGCCATGGAGGCTTGGTCATTCTTTATGGCTTGCTCTCCATGGCTTACTCAGTTAGCTTTCTTATACAACCCGGGACCATCAACAGGGCAGGGGCACATGCCCACAGTGGGCTGAGTCTTTCCATCCTGATGATTAATTAGAGAAATACCCTACAGATATGCTTAGAGGCAATCTGCTGGCATGGATGTGGGGGATGATGCTCTCCCTCAATTCACTACCTGTGGTAGTCAGGAGAGCTGGCCCTGCCCCCTCATTGGCTGTGGCACTAGGAGAATGAGCCCCCATTCTTTGACTGGGGAGATGTGATCTCTTGGTGATGTGTGGAACAATTGACAAACTGTTCTCCACTTGATTCTTTCTCTGACAGTGTCTACTAGGGTTTGGGGTACCTCACCTCAGGAGCTAAACAGAACAAGGTGTGGCTTGCACTGAGCAGAGTTCTCTTGGGACCTTCTTGGACTTTGTGTCTCAGGGGAGGAAACATGGCTGTGGCAGTGTTGCTTGATCTGGCAGCAGCACACTGTGTAGGTAGAGCATCTCTGATTTCTATGGTGTTGTAAGTGCTAGAGGCCCAGATGATGCCCTGGGAGAGGGATGGTGGGGACCCTAGTACCAATGGGAAGGAACATAGGACTGGCCATGCCTGTGGTTCTTGAGGACATTACTCATGGCTTGTCTCAGCATTATGACACTAGATTCCCACTGAGCAGTCCCTGCTGGTTTATGCAAGAGTATTTTTCTCTTGTGTACCTGACTTGTGAGACAGCCAGCTGCATAGCCATTGTAGGAGAGAACTTGGTGAATGCTGGATACCTCCATATGTGTTTCTTCATTATCCTCCGTTCGCTCAAATACGTTTTATTCTAAAAGGTAAAAGAGTCTAATGGAGTGAACATTAATCCATTCTTTTTGGTTTTTCGAGACAGGGTTTCTAACTGTAGTTCTGGCTGTCCTGGAACTCACTCTGTAGACCAGGCTGGCCTCCAACTCAGAAATCTGCCAGTCTCTGCCTCCCAAGTGCTGGGATTAAAGGATGGTGCCACCATTGCCTGGCCAATTAATACATTCTTAAGTTTGGTTGGTTCTGTTTATCTGGGAGAAGGTGTCACCCTATAGTCTTACCTGGCCTGGAACTATGTAGACCAGGCTAGCTCCAACTCACATCTGCCTCCCTCTGCCTCCTGTGTGCTGGGACTAAAATGGTGGCCCAAAACACGCAACAAAGGGTTTTTTATTTTGTTAGACAGGATCTCAATGTTTATAAACATTGTCTCCTACAGCAAACTGAAGATGGAACATAATGAACACAGAGATCTTGGGGTTGGAGGTTTTGCGGTTTTTGTTTGGTTTTTGATGGGTTAGGAGGAGCCTGTTTAGGACAATATCAGACTGTCCTAGAGTTCACTGTGCAGTTCAGGCTGGCCTTGGTCTCTGTCCTAGAGTTTGCTAAGCAGTTTAGGCTGGCCTATGAGTCATGGGGACCCTCCGACCTCTGCCTCCTAAGTGCGAGGCAGGATCCAGTGGTGCATCCTCATTGTACCTGGCCAGAGAGAGCACGGAGTGGAACTCGACCTCAGCCTTGTGAGACTGCGTCATGTGCTCCATGGTAACAAGGACTTCAACAGGTTCCCTTTCAAAGGAGTCAGGATTGACTCAAAGGGGAGATTACTTTTAGAGGGAAGGAGAAGTTATTAAGAATTTTCATGCAAATGGAGCTAGGGCTTAGAAATGTCTATATTGATTGCTGCCTCTAATATTTTACTAAATTTAATTATGCTTTTGGCTTTTTGTTATTGATGGTGGTGGAGTGTGTGTGTGTGAGTGAGTGTGTGTGAGAGTGAGTGTGTGTGCGAGAGTGAGTGTGTGTTTGTGTGTGTGTGTTTGTGTGTGTGAGTGAGTGTGTGTGAGTGTGTGAGTGAGTGTGTGAGTGAGTGTGAGTGAGTGTGAGTGAGTGTGTGAGAGTGAGTGAGTGTGTGAGAGTGAGTGTGTGTGTGAGAGTGAGTGTGTGTGTGAGAG
>NW_021612330.1:0-10637 GCF_004785775.1 Grammomys surdaster | reverse complement strand
GTGTGTGAGAGTGAGTGTGTGTGTGAGAGTGAGTGTGTGTGTGAGAGGGTATGTGTGTGTGAATGAGAGTGTGTGTGTGTGAATGAGAGTGTGTGTGTGTGAATGAGTGTGTGTGTGATTTTAAAAAAAAACTTGTTTATTTTATTTGCTTTAACTACATGTATACCTGCATGCCAAAAGATGGCATCAGATCCCACTACAGATGGTTGTGAGTCACCATGTGGTTGCTGGGAATTGAATTCAGGACCTCTGGAAGAGTAGTAGTAAGTGCTCTTAAACTCTTAGCTATCTCTCTAGCCCCTTGGTATTTTTTTTTTTTAAGCTAAAAAAAAGCTTTCAAAAGAACCAGGTTCTCTCAGTTGCAATGTGTAAAAATTGATACAATAACCAGTTTTGGAATTGATTCATTGTAAATTATTTGGTTCATGTGTAATAAAACCTAATACTACCAGAAGTGGTGGCCCAGGCCTTTAACTCCAGCCTGTTTTACATAGTGTGTTCCAGAAAAGTCAGAGGTATAGAGTGACCCTTTCACAAACACAACAACAAGAAATCTAGCCCCACTAGAAGTGACAATAGGCACATGCTCTCTGCTTGCACTGTTAGTAAAGGTGAGATGGCTTTGAGCACAGGCTGATTGTTCTTCACACATGTTTGTGGGAGTTAGTTCTCCCCTTCCATGTGGTTCCTGAGGATTGAACTCCTGTCATCAGGTTTAGTGGCAAGTGCCCTTCTCTGGTGAGCCATCCTGACAGCCATGTTCTTTCTGGTCTGAATAGTGAGTGTGTGCTTGTCTCTGAGCACAATGTATGTGTCCTGTTTTCCTGTCCACTCCTGCCCAGGTAATCCAGATGTTTGTTTCTCTTCTTTGTGTTTATTTTTATTTTTATGTACATAGGTATTCTTCCTGCATGTATGTCCCTGTGAGAGTGTCATGTCCCCAGGAACTGGAGTTAAAGACAGTTGTGAGTTACCATGTGTGTGCTGGGAATTGAACCCAGGTCCTTTTGTTAAGAACAGCTGGTGGTCTTAAATGCTGAGCCATCTCTCTCCAGCCCTGTGTTTCTTTTTATTTTTTGAGATAGTCTTGTAATGTAGTTCCAACTGGCCTGCAACTTGACATTGTAGACCAGACTGGATTCAAGCTTCTAGAGACCTTTCTGTCTCTGCCTCCCTGGGCTGGGATGCTAGGTATGTGCTACCATGTCCAGTGAGGGATGCTTAGAACTTTCATATTCTTTTCTTGTAAGTAAGGAGGGGTTGCATTCTGGATGAGGCTTCCAAATAAAGCTGGTGGGTGAAAGCAGTTGAACTAGAGGTGCTCAGACATGATGATTCTCTTGTTCCCCAGGGTGTTATGACCTGGGAAAGCCCAGAACAGCCCACCTACATCAAGATGTTGACAACCCTCCCTGAGATGCACATTGCAGTCACTGTAGATATAGACCATACTATCAAACTGTGGGACTGTCACAACAGGGACGCTCTGGCGACTAACAAGCTGCTCTTTCCCTGTCAAACAGTGAAAGCTGTCTTTACAAAGGATGGCCCGATTGTCTTGGTAAGTGACCCCCAAATCTGGAATAGACACAGAACAAAATATTTGGCAATTTGAGGTCCCATTACTGTCAAATCCTAGCTTGCCATCTTGGAGTCTCTGCAAACCCTGAGAGTCAATCTCAGTATACCGAAACATGGCCATCCCTTAGCCTTTGACCTACTTCATGTACATTCTTTAAGCCATTGTCTTAAAAGTATCATTTTAAAATTCCTTCCTGGGATCTGGGGAGAGATGGTTGAGTGGGTAGCAGTGTTTGCTGTGCAAGCATGTGCAAGACCCGAGTTCTAATTCCTGACACTCACATTTAAAGTGAGATGTGAGTAAAGGTGCCAGTAGTGTAGGGGATGGAAACACAAGGGTCACTGGGACTAGACAGCTGCTAGCCAAGCCAGCCTGAGTCCAGGTTCAATAAGAGACTCTCTCAGGAAATCAGGAGAAGAGGATAACAGGATACCTGGTGTCCTTTTCTGGATTCCATGTATGCCCTGGTATGTAATCTATGTACACATACATAAATATACATATAACATGCACACACATACACACACAGTTTTCCTAAGTGGTTTTACATCTTCTTGTGTTTGAATTGTTTATTATTTGTGAATCCATGAATTTGTGTAGAGACAATAGAGAGAAAAATGTGAAAGATATTGAGAAAAATGGACAACACTGATGTCCCAGTGAGTCTTGGGGAAGAGGGTTTTAGGGCTTGGAAAATCTTTGCACATACCCTCCCTCATGAGTTTGAGACAGAATCTCATGATGTAGCCCTGGCTGGCCTAGACCTCACTGTGTAGACTAGGGTGGTCTAACTCACTGAGTTCATACTGCGTCTGCCTTCTGAGTGTTAGGATTGAAGATAATATACTACCTGGCCCTACAAAAGTTTCTTTTAAAAAATCCTGAAGGGCATGGTGATGCATGTCATAGAGGCAGGTGAATCTCTTGAGTTTGAGGTCAGCCTGGTCTACAGAGTGAGTCCAGGATAGCCAGTGCTACACAGAGAAATCCTGAAACCTGTCTGAAAAAACCCAAAGAGAAAAAATTATTTTGTGTGTGAATATTTTGCCTGCATGTGTGTCTATGTATCACATACAAGTTTGGAGGTCAGAAAAAGCCATTGGAGGCCCTGGGGTTGAACTCCAACCCCCACTCCTCTCGTCAACAATTACGCACTGAGTCATCCCCCACCCCCAGGGATCATCCCAGATGCTCTGTGAGGTAGGCTGCTCAGAGCTTTGGATCTCTTGTTACTGGACTTGAAGACACAGTGGTGTATCTTAGAGCAGATAACACTGCTTCCTCCATGCTTAACCTTTTCTCACTGACCCAATGCTGATGCTCTGATTTCAGGCAGGTGATATCGCGGGTGACCTCTACATCTTTAGGATTCCCAACTTACACCTCATTTCCAAAGTCCGTGTATTCCAATATGGTATTAACAAAATCTACTGCTCTCCTCAGAAGAAATGGGTCTTTCTGAGTAAGAAAGACCAACATATGTTGCCAAAGGTAGGTCTGTTCTAGCAACTCCAGGGTGAAGGTGGGAGATGGTGGGAAGGTCCAGTCCTCAGGGAGGTTCAGGCAGACCACTCCTGCTCTCCTAAGCCCTATCATAAGGACAGCCATTCCTATAGTCAGGAGATAATAATGTGCTTGGAAGCAGTCACATGACCAACCACAATGGCAAATGCCTGTTAGTGAAGTGTACTTGAAATTTGGCTGAGCAAAAGGACAAAGCCAGGTGAAATAACAGTCCCCAGAACCCTTTGCTGGTCCTGAACTCGAAGAAATTTTCTATCACTGGCTGACATGCCTACCCACCCCATGACACATTTCTCATAAGTGCTACCATACCCAGTGCTTTATACACTGCCTTCTCTCTTTACTGCCAGCTCTCTGGTGTCTGGTTCTTAGGTACTGTGAGAGAGACAGTCCAATCAGAGGCCAAGTACTTCTCAGGGCCCAAGCATATTTATTTGGTTTTATACACAACATACTTTCAAAGCAACCTGGGTTACAGAAGACAGTCGCAAAGCCTCATTTAAAAAAAAATCCAGAACAGCCCTGGACTAGTCCTCTGCACAGGGAAAATGTACTTAACCAATCTCTGCCTGATGAGTCCATTACAGTAGGATGACAAGGTGCCCTTTGACCTGGGTCAGGGATTCCATTCTGTCTCTGAATATGATGGGAGGGACAGGAAGATGGTGAGTTACTTTGACCCTGAATGAGAGCAATGAGTGTTCTGCCCTGTCCTGGGTGAAGAACAGATGCAGCCACTCCTGGGTTTCTTTTGAAAGACCCTTGTCTGGAGTGCACGTGTGGCAGGCTGCAGAGGTGTTACTCTTCACTGATTCCACTGGGCAATCCTCTCTGCAGGTGTATTTACTGAGCAGCTTACTGAGGACATCAGAATTCTCCGCCCCTGTGTCTACCAGTCTCTCCTTCTCATTATGCCGAAGAGCCTTCTGGACCACAAGAAGGGAAGACAGGATAACCCTGATGTCCAGATGTGGCCCCAAAAAAGTCACAAAATTTGCCACATTTGATATGAAGCTGGAAGAGATGGATAATCAAATAATTGTTAAAGGTAAACCTTAGAAAATTCTCAAGCCAGACGTGATGGCACATGCCCAAAATCAGGAGACTGTGTCAGGAAAGCTTCTTATAGGGTGCTGTCTCACAAAAGAAAAAGATGGAGCTGAAAAGATGACTAAGCATATGCACATGCATACATATACCCAAAGAGACACGCACACGCGTGCACACACACACACACACACACGCACACACACACACACACACTAATAAAGTTAAAAAGTAAAAATAAAATTAAAATATCAAGCATTGTAATGCATACCTTTAATCTGAGCATTTAGGAGGAGAGACAGGCAGATCTCTCTGGGTTCCAGGCCAGCCTGATTTATACAGTGAGTACAAGGTTAGCCAGGGATACATTGTGAGACCTTGTCTCAAAAAAAAGAAAACCAAACAAAAACCCCCAAATGACAAGGAATAATGAACTGTATTATGGGGTGGCAAAATGGCTTAGGGCAGTGGATCTCTACCTATGGGTCATGATCCCTATGGCAGACTGCTATCTTAAAAAATACTTTCATCACGAATCATAACAGTAGCAAAATTACTGTTATGAAGTATCAATGAAAGTAACTTTATGGCTGGGGTGACCCACAGTGCCACATGAGAACTGTGTTAAAGTTCAATAGGAAGCATTAGGAAGGTTGAGAAGCACTGGCTTAAAGGAGAGAGACACTCAACCACCAAGCCTGACAACCTACTTCAATTCCTGGAGTACCACATGATGGAGGAGAGAAACCAAATCCCTCAAGTTGTCCCCTGACCCCAGTATATGTGCTGTGGCATGAACACTTACACAAACATAATAATGTAAACACAGTTTTAAAGAAATCCTGATATCCCCTGTCTCTCCCACAAGTGCTCATCATAATCTATAAATAATGCTTGTCATTGTTTTGTATTATTAGTCATTCAAGACAGGGTTTCTTTGTGTAGCCATGGCTAACCTGGAACTTGCCCTGTAGACCAGGCTGGCCTGGAACTTGGAGATCCACTGGACTCTGCTGGGATTGTGGATCACCATATGATGATGCTGGGTTTTGTAAAGGGAGCAGCAGGCTCCTTGTCCAGATGTGAACCTGTGCCTGTTTGATGGTCACTACACTAGTGAACTATGGTTTCCTTGGGCAGACATGTTTCCATTTCCGTCCTGTATTAGGGACTGGGTTCTACTGTCTTTTCCTCTATAGTTGTCTTTTCTAATGTTTGAGCTATTGACTGTTCATACGGTCCCTGTGTCATAGCCAGCCTATTCTTGGCCAAGGACATGGACTTGTCAGGACATGGAACTGTTTTTATTGTCTTTATCGGATTAGCATGCCATGGAAGTAGGGATACAATTTTTACATTTGGGATTTTTCTCTTATTTTTTGAAAAGTATTTATTTATTTATTTATTTATTTATTTATTTATTTATTTAATGTGAGTACACTATAGCAGTCTTCAGACACACCAGAAGAGGGTATCATGTCCCCATTACAGATGATTGTGAGCCACCATGTGGTTACTGGGGATTGAACTCAGGACCTCTGGAAGAGCAGTCAATGCTCTTAACTGCTGAAGATTTTGCTCTTACTTAAATGATTGAAAAATTGTCTGTGTATTTTGTGTTTGTTTGGAACAGGACATTTGGTAGCAAGTTTCGAGTTGCAAGCTTACAGCCCAGAATGGATGGGAGTCAGTTATAAGAACGTGATTGTCTGTTCAACTGTATCCTCTCTCTTGCTCTTTAGCATGGAGGGCTGCCATCTGCAGAGATTTCAGTACTATCCAGAAAAGATCTTGAGACTATGGGTGGTACGTTTGGAATATTTCCCTTCCAGTGGTGTTTTAAAAGAAGTAGATCTACATTTTTTAAACTTCACACTGTTGGGTTGTGCGTGTGTGCATTGGCACGTGGGTAAGCACTTGCAGAGGCCAGAGGCTGACTTCCTGGAGTTAGTCTCTCTCTTTCCACCTTTACATGGTCAGAGCACCAGGCTTGCTCAGCAAGTGCCTTTACCTGATGGACTGTCTCCTAGCCCCTCTCCCTGTCTTTTGATCTGACATTGACTCCAGCCTTCTTACCTTTGGGTGTTCTTTGAAGGACCCCGTTTATGTCATCGTCACCTTTATTCACGGATCTTTGGAGGTGTACACATGGGAGGAGAGAAGCCTGCTGCTCAGGAGGTGTTATTGGCTGCCAAACAGGAGATTACTGCCAACTCAATGGTAAGCTCTGCTTCTTAACTTAAACTAGACATTAATTTTTAAACATTTCTGGGGCTGGAGAGATGGCTCAGCAGTTAAGAGCACTGGCTGCTCTTCCAGAGGACTTGGGTTCAATCTCCAGCATCCACATGGCAGCTCACAAGTGTCTGTAACTCCAGTTCCAGGAGATCTGACTCACACCTTCACACCAATGCATTTAGAGTTAAGTTAAACATATTAGAAAGTTCTATGTAAAAATGCATTTTTATTAGAGAAATGAGCTTTCTATAAAAAGATATGACTAAATTTATGATCTCCATCATCATACAGAACAGACATTTTGCTGTGTATATTAATATTTAAGTAGAGGCAGGAGGATCCAGAAGTTCAAGGTCACCTTCTGCTGTTTAGGAAATTTGGCAGCCAGATTGGCTTAATTGCAAAACCATCACAAAAGAACAAAAGTAGGAACTGGCTAAGCATAACACACACCTTTAATGGCAGCACTCTGGAGGCAGAGTCAAGTGGCTCTCTTGTCAGTTTGAGGCCAGCCTGGTCTACATAGTGAGTCCCAGGACAGCCTGGGCTTTAGGGAGAGATTATGTATTAGGAATGAAGGGAGAGAGGGAAAAGAAAGAATTGCTAGTTCTTGGGATCCAGTTATTATGTCACCAGTCTCAGGCCCACAGGTGAAGTAGAGGGACTGCATCCTCATACCTTGTCTTTAATGGCAGGATGGGTTCTCCTGAGTGTGGTCCCCACTTGGGTTGCTTCATGAGTGAGCTGTCATTATTTCCATTTGGCTCATTTTCCTTTCAGTTTTACTTGCCTTCATCCAAGTTACCTTCAGTGATTGTGGTGCAGCCTCTGCTGTCTTGGAGTCAGGCTGACCTAGAACTCAGAGATCCACCTGTGTCTTCCTGGGACTGAAGTTGTTCACCCAGAGTCCCTTTTCAACAAGGGTCCACAGCACATGACAATTTACCAATATAATTTATATTACATGTATGAGTAAAAGATATCTCTCCCTTTGAACATAATGGCACATGATTCCAGCATGCAGGAAACTAAGGCTAAGAATTACCTCATGTTTGAGGCTAGCATATGCTACATTCAAATTTGTTGCAAATTTCGGCTATACACAATGAAAACTTATTTCAACTTTTTTTCTATACTCTGTGGGGTTTCTCTTCCTTCTCTTGGTGGATGATTTTGTTGTTGGTTGGTTGGTTTTGGTGTTTCGTTTACTCCAAAGTGCTGTAGAGAGACTTTTTAGGGTGATTCAGTCCCAGTTGCCAGTTCTTGCTTTGGTTGCTGGTACTGGAGAGTCCCTAGCCAAGAACTCCTGCCTAGACCTGAGTCACAGAGCTTTTTCTACAGATTCTCTTTTAGTCATTTTCCAGTCTCAGGTCAGTGTTGCTTTCAGTGTGTTATGAATTTATTATTGAATTATTCAGTAGTGGGAAGTATAAGAAAGTGGTTACTTTTGAATCTTCCTGACACCATTAATTGGAGAGCCTGTTTTTTGTACTTAAAAAAAAAAATCAAGAAGTGATAAAAGTACAGGTTCTCCTAGGATCTGATTCATCTATTTGATGGCAGTAGCATTCATTCTGGTTTGATCACAACTTGCTGTGATATACTTTAAATCTGATATTGTGATATCTTCAGTTTTGTTGTTTCTCTCAAGAAGGCCTTGGCTATGTAAAGTATCTTTGTGTGTGCGTGTGTGTGCGTGTGTGTGCATGTGCATGCATGTTGTTGTTTTGAGACATCTTGTACACCCCCAGTCTGGCCTCAAACTTGCTGTGTATTTAAGGCTAGCCTAAAACCTTATGTATCCAAGAGTTTTTTCGGTGAATCTGGTATAAATGGTTGGAGCGTCATCTGCTTTAGAGTCTCTGTAGACTTACAACTTGAGGAAGGGATTTTGTCTTTCTTGTGCTGGGGGAGTGGATTCAGGGTCTTGCACATGGAAAGGATGGACTCTGATAATGAACTTTATCCCAAATTTCAGGGAGTTTTTCTGTGTTCTCAACATGCCGAGTGGAGGAAGATAGGGGTGCCATTTTTACCACCTCAATGCAAAGGAGACTATGGGTGTGGACGACAGGTTTCAGCTAGTCTGGAAGGCCACGGGCAGGAGGCTGTGTCCTCGCCCAGGGCAGGCCTGACACTTATGAGCTTCTCAGTGATCTAGGAGAGGTGTCCCTCAGTAGTAAAGAATGGAATGATTGACATGAGCCCCACCATCTCCACGCCCCCTAGTGGGGAGGGAATGCATTGCTTCTTTACTATGTTTTCTCTGAGTGGGCCATGTTTGGCTAAAGGAACAGAATTGAATTTTAAAATAAATTTATAAATTAAAATCTTTGGTTTTTTTCTGAGACAAGGTCTCACTATATAGCCTAGACTAACCTCAAACTGCCTCAAACTCTGTCAATTCTCTGGCCTTAGCCTCCTAAGTTGCCTCCTAAGTTGAAGTGACTTATAGGTATGAGGCCTCACAACCGGCTTTTCTTCTTGTTCTTAAGCTAGGTAATCTACTGAACGACTGAGAATTGAGAAGTGGGGCAGAGGTCTATGGCAGAAGGCTGGGATTGGACCTCATGCTATGAATGATAGTCTTCCTTTGCCAGTGTGAGCAGTTACTCAAAATTAACCTGAGCTGGTTCAGCAGTTTAGGCAACAGTCACCAAGCCTGACGAGTTCAGTCTCTGGAACCTGCTTGGTGAAAGGAGAGAACTGATTCCCACAAGTTATTACCTACCCACTCCATGCATATGAGCACACGCATGCAAGGGGACACACACACACACACACACACACACACACACACACACACACGTATACAGTCACACATACACACAGGCATGCAAATGTAGGCACATACACACTCAGGTATACACACACACACAAACACACACAAGTGCATACATATATGTACACTTACACATATGACACATAAGTATTTAAAAGTTTTAAAGAAATTCAGGACTGTGATGAAAAGACAGTCTATCAGTTGATAAGCTTCACTCCCGATTGAATACTGACATCTTTTTTTTCCTTTGGCAGCGCTTATTACCAAACATTATGTGACGATGTGAGCATAATTCGAATGATGACAAATGTTCCCGACCCCAGTTTTCTGATGGCATATACTTTGAGAATCTGTTCTTGATAACTGAGTAGGTTATGTGTCCTCTTCCTCAATGATAATAAAAATCTATTTGCAAGGCCAGGCTGGTGATTTCAGTGTTGCTAAGAAGTAAAGAGGCCAAATGTGGCGGTGCACACCTTTAATCCTGACACCGGGGAGGGAGAGGCAGGTGGAAGATCTGAGTTCTGAGGCCAGCCTGGTCTACAGAGCTAGTTCTAGGCCAACCAGGGCTACATTATGAGAATCCATCTCTGAAACTAAATCCATGGCTAGTTGTACAAGCAATTTGTCTGTGACATCTGTCACTTCACTGCTGTAGGGTTGACTCAGATGACCAGGCCATGTGGGCAGCTTATCACTGCAGAAGCCATGTGGCAAATTAAAAAAGAAAAAGACTTTTTTTGAGACTATAATTATCCTTTCCCCCTTCCTCCTTTAAACCTTCCCATATACCTTTCCTCACTGTTCTCTTTTGAATTCTTGACCTCTCTTTTTTCCTCAAACCATTCTTTTTTTAAATCAAGGGCATATGGGCTGGAGAGATGGTTCAGCAGTGAAGATCACTGGCTGCTCTTCCAGACCACCTGGGTTCAATTGCTAGCCCACCTACAGCAGCTAACAACTGTCATAAAGCTAAAACAACAACACACATAAAAATCATATTAAAAAATATAATTAATAAAAGCCGAGTGGTGGCAGAGTACAGCTTTAATCCCAGCATGTGGGAGACAGAGTCAACCAGAACTAAGTTCAAGGCCAGCCTGGCTTACAGAGTGAGTTCTATGACAGTCGGGGCTATATAGTATATGTACACAGAGAAATCCTGTCTAGAAAAACCTTAAAATGGTAATTAAAGTTTATTTGAGCTTATGGTTTTGTTGTGGGAAATATTTAAAAAGTTGACACCATCCCCTGCTCTGTCCAGATACTCTATGCCTTGGCAGTCCCAGTCTCACCACCTCCAAGGCTAGCCCCAATACGGTGGTCTTCCCAGCTCTGGTTCACCTGCCTCAGAGCCGCTAGTTCCTGCTCTGCCATCCATCCCCTATGGCTGGTGGTTTGAAAAATCCTCTTAACGAATCCTCTTAACCCAGTAAATCAAAACTCTTGAGGCTTATAATTAAT
>NW_021612329.1:0-5845 GCF_004785775.1 Grammomys surdaster | reverse complement strand
AGTTCATCAGATTACAGATCTCTCTGTACATATGTAATGAAGCATTTAGTAATGTAATGATATATTTATATTAAAAAGACATTTAATAGAAAATAAAAATTCATATGTAAGTATTTAATCAGTTTATACATGCTGTATAATAAGATCTCAGAAATAATAAGACTTCAAAAGTCAATCTGAATGACCTCATCAGAGAACTACCCTGGCAACTAAATTTGAGTAGACAGACTATTTAAAGAAATACACACACATTTTGAGACAGAAATAATGTAAATTGTTTTCCTGAAGGAAAGCACTTAAAGTCATGGAGGGAAATCTTTCCCTTGTCCTTCGGAGGGAGAGCTGAGCTCCATTCCTGATCTGTGTTCACGCTTCACTTGAGCAGAGCCCCTCTGGGTCAGCCACGGTCAGTAGTAACCATGGGAGTTAGCTCGCTTATATTCTCACTGGTTTAGGATTTATTAATCCCATCCCTCATCCGGCAGGTCGTAATGAAATCTCATGCACCAGAGAGAAGTCTGGACTGTGTGGATTCAGCAGTGAGTCAGAGGCAAACTCCGTTCATTAGGGAAATTGTATTGCATAAAAGGAAACATAACAAACAGATAAATAAATGTACTTAATAATTTATTTCCAGTCTGCCCACAGGTGCTATTGAGTGTAATGAGAACAGTAAGGCAGACTGAAGGCCTGAGCTGGGCGGATATTGTAAGGAGGACTGTGGGGTCTGAACTGTGAAGGAATTCACTGCAGATGAAGCCAGGTAGTGTCACAGCAAAGGAAATGGGTGTTTGGTTGGAGGAAGGGAACAGTTGCCAGGGGCGTTTCTCTGGGAATAGGAACATAGAAAAGTGGTCTGTGGGGCCAGAAAGTATCCTGCTTTAAAATATGGGACGTTTGACGTTTCTCTTTCAAATAAAAATTTGTTTAATTATTACTGTTTTTATTTAAATGGTGTGTGTGTGTGTGTGTGTGTGTGTGTGTGCACACATGCATGAGCATGCAGGTTCAATGAATCCAGAAGAAGGTGTTGGAGCTATTGGAGTTGGAGTTGCAGGCAGTTGTGAGCTTCTGGGAACTGACCTCTGTCCCCTGGTACAGTGTCTGGTACTCCTAATTACATTTCCAACCCTGCAGCTCCAGAGATGCCTCCAAAATAACCCAAAACAATAATCCATTTTTGTATGATTGTAACAAGTGTTTCACATGCATGTATGTCTGTTTTGCTTGCATATATGTCTGTATACTTCCTGTGTGCCTCAGAAGAGGGCATTGGATCTTCTGGAACTGGAGCTGTGGGCTGCCATGTGGATGCTGAGACTCAAAGCTGGATATTCTGCAAGAACAACTGCTCTTAGCCACTGATTTACCTCTTAACATCAAAATACACAGCTAGCCTGTGACTTCAGCTCCAGGTCATTCAATACCCTGTTCCATCTTCCATGGATACTCACTCACATCTAACATGCACACGTGTAGACACATGAATACATATATACATACATACATACATACATACATACATACATACATATATACAAACACACACATGTATATACATACCACTCAGATCTAACATATGGACACATGTAGACAAACACAAATAAACAAAAAAAATTTAATTAAAAAATCAAAATTCAGGGCTGGAGAGATGGCCTAATGGTTAAGAGCACTTGCTGTAGACCTGGCTGGCCTCAAACTAAGAGAGATCCACCTGCCTTTGGCTCCTGAGTGATGAAATTTAGCGGTGTGCCTGGTTCCCTGCCTATTTTTTCTTTTTCTCTTCTTTTATTTTCCTTTTTTCTTTCTTTCTTTCTTTTTTTTTATTTGAGACAGGGTTTCTCTGTGTAGCCCTGCTGTCCTGGAACTAACTCTGTAGACCAGGCTGGCCTCGAACTCACAAATCAGCCTGCCTCTGCCTCCCAAGTGCTGGGATTAAATGTGTGTGACACCACTCCCCAGCATCTCTGCCCATTTTTGACCGTATAAATACTTATGTTTAATGAAATTGTTGTTGCAAAGATTACCATTTTCCTTATAGAACAGCCCACAATGGGCTGGGCCCACCCACATCAATCACTAATTAAAAAAAAATACTCTACATGCTTGCCTACACCTGATCATTTGAAGGCATTTTCTCCATCGAGGTTCCCTCCTCTCAGATGACTTTAGCTTGTGTCAAGTTGACATAAACTGTCCAGGACAAGGTCTAATGTGGTTGAAGTCAGATGATGTTCCCACCACAGTCATCCTCAGAACCTACTGTATTCTGTCCTCTGCCTGGGCTGCAGGATCTGAGCTTCTCCTTCATCCTTCTTCTTCAGTCTCTCTGGAAGGGTGTTTTGAGCCTTTGCTGTCTGTTTACGAAACCTCAGGATAGCCAAATGTCTTACTGGAAGATGAAGACTGTGATGGCAAGTTTCCCAAACCAACTGGATAATACACTGAAGCCTGTTATTAAGAGCTACAGACATCTTGCCGTACCCAGCAAGGTCCCAACTGTTTGCAGCATGCACTGGTTAAGAACCTGTGTGCACTCTTGCTCTGTCCTCCTTAATGTTGTTAAATTAAGGAGATATTACAGGATTTCCAAACACTGTGAATGTGCAAATATGTCTTTATTCAATAACTGCAGTGGCCAGTCATGGTGGCCCCTTCTAAATACACATCTACGTCCCAATCCCTGGACCCTGTATTGCCTTAATTGACAAAGGTGTGAATGTCATTTAATATTATAAAATATATGACTGAGGAGGACTGGGGACATGGGTCACCAATTTAAAAAGCACATACCGGTTCTACAGAAGACTCAGGTTCTATTCCCAGAACCTCCTGGGGCAGACCACAACTGCCTGGAAGTCTAGCAGCAGGGAGATCTGACACCTTTAAATTTGTGGGCACCTGTGGTCATGTTCACAAAGACACAGACTCATTCAGGTAATTAAAAAGAAATATGTGACTGGATTATGACTCTCAAATGAGGAACTTATCTTAGTTTTCCTAGATGTGCTCTGAATTCATTTACAGATGACCACAAAACAAAACATCCTAGCTGGACTATGGTGGTAGTGGTGTTTGTCTTTAATCCCAGCACTTGGGAGGCAGAAGCAAGCAGATGTCTGAGTTAGAGGTCAGCCTTGTCTACAAAGTGAGTATCAGGGCAGCCAGGGCTACACAGAGAAACCATGTCTAAAAAAAAAAAAAAAAAAGGAGCTCTTCTCAGGTTGATGATATGCACCTTTAATCCCAGCACTCAGCAGCAGGCAGAGGCAGGTGGGTCCCTGTGAGTTCCAGTCCAGCCTTGTCTGCATAGTGAGCCTAGGCCACCAGAGCTACATAGTGAGATACAACAAAGCAGAGAAGAATGTAGACCAGGATGAGAACATTGACTGGTGGCAGAGACAGAGAACAGTGTGATGCTTCTCAGGTCCAGGGATGCCAGGGTAGCTTCTGCGACCTGGCAGAGACAAAGGGTGCATTGTCTCCTAGTGTCCCTGCAGCAAACAGGGCCCTGCCACTGTCAGATAAGCAGTGTCTAAACCTGGGAGAGAGTGTATTTTCCCACACACCCAATCTCATTTACACTCAGTTACTAATGGGCCCCAGGAAGCTACTGCAACACTCCTCTTCAACTCACCTTGTGTGGTGACTATCAGAGCCTCAGAAAATGTCTTTCAGCTCATTCCTCTACTGGTCACTTGATGATCCCTTTGCCAGATGGCGATTATTGTAATACTGGTTTAAATACAGCAAGAAGAAGTGTCTGTTTAGGGGCAGGATAGGTCGCTCAGTGGTTAAGAGTAATGACTGCTTTTCCAAAGGACCTGGGTTTGATTTTTAGTACCCACATGGTGTCAGTACCACTCACAAGTGTCTGTAACCTCAGTACCAGGAGGTCAAATGCCCTTTTCTGGCTTCAGCAGGCAAGAGATTTCATGTTTGAGGCCAATCTAAACTCCACAGTGAAGGCCAGCCTGGATCATAGGAAGCTGTCATCTTTCATTCAGTCACACACCTTAAACAATTATACATTGTAAAGATTATCAGATCTCCTTCATGGATGGAAAATATCTATTGTTATTGTGTCTGTGGTATCAATGCCTCATGACTATTACAAGGAGTTATATCAACTCTGCATGTGAACATCTAAATCAGTCACTCGGAGAAAGAAGCCAGGGCCATCCTCTGGCTCAGCAAACATGCAAACAGAAAGTTCAATGCCAAGCACTGTGGCACACATCTTTCATCCCAGTCTTTGGGAGTCAGAGGCAGACAGATCTCTAAGTTTGAGGCCTGGATTATATATATCAAGATCCAGGCTAGTCAGCCAGGGCGAGATAGTGAGACCCTGTCTCAAAATAAAACAAAGATAAGAAAAAATGGAAGAAAGAAAATTTAGAAAAATATTGCAAAAGGAGGCCTCTGGCTCCTTTCGGGCCTGCACTGTGGCCTGTAGTCCCCTCTTCAGGCTGCTTTGCTTTTGCTGGGTGCCTCACATTCAGCCCTCCAACTCTGGAGTAGGGAAGTCAGGGGTGGGGTATGCAGTCCTCAAAACTATTTTCAGTCTGAATCAGCAGAGAGAATAGTTTAAAAAGTGTTTCTGTATGTGTATATACATACATCCATTGTTATGGTGTCTGTGGTAGCAATGCCTCATGACTATTATAAGGAGTTATAACAACTCTGGATGTGAACATCTAAGTCTGTCACTCGGAGAAAGAAGCCAGGGTCATCCTCTGGCTCAGCCAACATGTAAACAGAAAGTTCAAAGCCAAGCACTGTGGCACACATCTTTCATCCCAGCCCTTGGGAGGCAGAGGCAGACAGATCTCTAAGTTTGAGGCCTGGACTATATAAATCAAGATCCAGGCTAGTCAGTCAGGGCTAGATAGTGAGATTCTGTCTCAAAATATGACAAAGGAAAGAAAAAAAGGAAGAAAGGAAGAAAAGAAAGAGAGAAAGAAAGAAAGAAAGAAAGAAAGAAAGAAAGAAAGAAAAAAGGAAGAAAGAAAGAAAGAAAATTGAGAAAAGTGTAGCACATGGAGGCCTCTGGCTCCTTTCTGGGCCTGCACTGTGGCCTGTAGTCCCGTCTTCAGGCTGCTTTGCTTTTGCTGGTTGCCTCACATTCAACCCTCCAACTCTGTAGTAGGGAAGTCAGGGGTGGGGTCTGCAGTCCTCCAAACTATTTTCATTCTGAATCAGTAGAGAGAATAGTTTAAAAAGTGTTTCTGTGTGTGTATATACATACATCCATTTTATATGTGTGTGTCTCTGTGTGTATAAACATATATCCATTTTATATGTGTGTATCTGTGTGTGTATATACATATATCCATTTTGTATGTGTGTGACCACGTATGTATTCATGCATCCGCCCATTGTGTATGTCTGTGTACACTCTATCATAGCGCTGGGTTTCTTGAGTTATTGTTGTTTTGTTATTTTGTCTTTTTTTTCCTTTGGAGCTGAGATCTGAACACAGGGCCTTGAGATTGCTAGGGGAGCGTTCTAACACTGAACTACATCTTCAACCCCGAGTTATTGTCTTAAAAGACAAAGGAGCACAGTTACCAAGGGTCCAGGACATAAGCTCTACTCTGTGGATGCACAGGAGAAAGTAATTTTAGAATAAAAATAAATTCTGATATTTGGTTAGTAATATAACAAGCATGAACAAAATCAGCATGACTGTTTTACTTTTATAGTTTTGAAATGAAGTCTCATTTTTTAGCCTGTTGAAAATTAGTGTGTTACTCTGTATTTTCTAGAAAGTTCTGACAAGTACATCATCAATGTCAGGGCTACCCCAGCTCATGTACATTTTTGGTCTCCACAGTGCCAGGCA
>NW_021612328.1:0-1549 GCF_004785775.1 Grammomys surdaster | reverse complement strand
TTGTTACTCACTATGTAGAACACCTTCATCAGCTTCTGCCTCTGGAGTATTGAAATTTAAGTGGAGCACAGGCAGGCTTGGCTATTTATTTTGTTTATCTTCTTGATGTGTTTGTACTTATGCTAAGGCTATACTCAATGATATGACAACACCCTTTCTGTCTTTTATTATGAAAAGTATAAGCCAAAATGATAGATATCACATATTTTTTTTTATTTTTGAAATAGGATAGTATTACTTAGCTCTGCCTACCTTGGAACTCTTTATATAGACCAGGCTGGCTTCAAACTCAGAAATCTTCTTGCATCTGACTCCTAAGTGCTGGGATAAATAGTGAGTGGAACCAAGCCTGACTTGGCTCCTTGGCATGATTTAATTTCTCTATTTGGCATGCTGGGGTGGACTTCTCTGAAACCATCTTCTCACAGACATCCAGTGCCCATCTCCTTCCTAAACACAGTTTTCAATTTCTTTGAGCAATCAATGTGTGTAGCCCAGAAAGGCTCTACCATGATGACTTTGTACTTCTGATCCTCTGGTCTCAAATCCTTAAATTCCTGGATAGCTGGCATTTCCCACCATGTCTAGGTTATGAGATGCAGAAGAACTAGCCCAAGGTTTGTGATTCTAGGAAAGCTCTCATCCAACTCTGACATATCTCCAAAATTCTTATATAAGATTAAGGGATGTAAGCCATTCTCCAGCCCCAAATTGCTAACTGACACAGCATGTCACAGAAAAGGCATGGGATGTAATAGTAGAGGAAATGATGGACATGGTCTTTCTGTGGTCTCTGGTGCTTGAGCAAAACTCTGAGTACAGAAGGGAAAAACTCTGTAAACTGGTGTCTTAGTCAGGGTTTCTATTCCTGCACAAACATCATGACCAAGAAGCAAGTTGGGGAGGAGAGGGCTTATTCAGCTTACACTTCCCACATTGCTATACATCACTAAAGTAAGTCAGGAGTCAGGAGTGGAACTCAAGCAGGTTAAGAAGCAGGAGCTGATGCAGAGGCTATGTAGGGATGATACTTACTGATTTGCTTCCCCTGGCTTGCTCAGCTTGCTTTTTTTTTTTTTTTTTTGGTTTTTCAAGACAGGGTTTCTCTGTGTAGTCCTGGCTGTCTGGGAACTCACTCTGTAGACCAGGCTGGCCTTGAACTCAGAAATCCATCTAGCTCTGCCTCCCATGTGCTGGGATTCAAGGCATATGCCACCACTGCCTGGCTCTCAGCTTGCTTTCTTATAGAACATAATACTACTAGCCCAGGGATGGTACCACCCACAAGGGGCCCTCCTGACTTGATCACTAATTGGGAAAATGCCTTACAGCTGGATCTCATGGAGGTATTTTCTCAAGTTTAGCTCCTTGTTCTGTGATAACTCAAGCTTGTGTCAAGTTGACACAAAACCTGCCAGTACAATTGACCCCTTGTCAACTTGACACACAAATACATCACTATTAAGCCACAACCCTTATTTTCTTATTCATCCGAAAGATCCAAATAACTTTAAAAGTCTCACAGTCTTTTCAAATTCTTACATATTAA
>NW_021612327.1:441-1882 GCF_004785775.1 Grammomys surdaster | reverse complement strand
AATACTTCAGCATATTAAGTTCCATTTAAACCATCCAAACAGCCAGATTCGAATTTACAACAAAAACAACAACATGGACACACCTATCATAATGATAACCCAGTCTCTTGTACCCACTTCTAGGTTAGTTAAGGATTCATCACAGAGAAGAGACACCATGAGTAAGGCAAATCTTATGGAGGATGACAGTCAATTTGGGCTGGCAAACAACCTAAAGATTCTTTCTATTAACAAGATGGCAGGAATTCAGACACCATTCAGGGTGACATAGTGCTAAAGGCGCCAGGGAAGGCAGGTTATTCTCGTCCACAGGCTGCCAGGAGGATGGTTTTAACCAAGCTGGCCTGACCTGAGATTTTCAAGAATCCTCCATTGTGACACACTTCCTATGACAAATCAATCCCATCCTGAGTAAGGCCACATATCTGATTAGTGATAAATTCATGTACGCTAAGCATAGTGAAACAATCAAAACCATTACCTGGCACTAATTTGTCTCTCCAAAAAAAAAAAAAAAAAGAGATTATAGGGGCTATACCAAGCCAAAGTAACTTGGAAACTATCCAATGACAAAATACCCATAGTCCAGTCCAGACTCAAGTCCAGACTCAAGAATGCTCAGATCCTAAATTACCTTTGCTCCTCCTAAACTCTCTAAAATTCATTACAGAATCAAATAAAAGCTTAACATCAGATCACATATGTATAACATCATAGGGTGTATACAAACATTTCAAAACTTCACAATGATGATACTCCTTCAAATGAAGCCAAAAATCCAACTGCAAAAATTTCCATTCCTGCATTGACTTTATTGATGTCCAACTATTTTCAGGTTTGCAAGCTATAATCCACTTGTGTGTATAAAAGAAACTGCCACATTTGTCTTGTGCTGGTTCCAATCACTGATAGCTGCTTTCCTCAAGAGGCATCCCACAGGGTTCACTGAGGATCATCTGGGCTCTTACAAAAGAACTTGGGTTTCACCTTACAGATCTAGTTTCAGTGTGACCATAAGCTACAGCCAATAGTACTCCACTGTTGCTGCTCTTCCTTGTGGTCATCCCGTATTACTGGATTCTCAAATACACCCAGTTCTTCTGCTTCTACCAGGCAGCACTTCTACCATGAGCCTGTCCTAGGCAGTATTCAAGGTATCAATCCTCAGCTTCATTGTATAACCCCATTCAGTCCTTGGACTTTAAGAGTCACTGAAGCAGCAATTTCCCCAATGGTCTTACCTAGCCACTCACAGGACCAGGCCTCAACTGCTCTTCAGGATCCCTTCATTCCTTCAGTACCACCTGGAATATTCTTACAAATTATCTGGCTGCCTGCAGGAGGTCTATCTCTGGAACACAGCTTCTTGGTGCTCTCATAAAATACTTCCAATATATTATACATCAACGGTGACAGTTTCTAAGTCACTGGCAATTTCTTA
>NW_021612327.1:0-341 GCF_004785775.1 Grammomys surdaster | reverse complement strand
CTCACTGCCTAAGTATTGCTGTCATGGTACATGATCTGTAGACTAACCTTCAACCCAGAGATCTGCTTGTCTCACACACTTTATTTTTTGAACCACTGTGCTTGGAACTAATCTTTTCTTTACCTTTACCAAATAAAGAAAACTATTCTTTGATTTCTTTTTCTAGGTTGGCCGAGAACTCAGAAATTACCTTTCCTCACTCTCTTGGCATTAAAGATGTATACTATCATGAATAAATACAAAGCTTTTCATAGCCAGTATTCTCAAGATCTCTATCCAAATTTACTGTAATACCATGGCATGATTTGGACCAAAACACTCTGTTTTCTAGCCCATGATCT
>NW_021612326.1:0-5694 GCF_004785775.1 Grammomys surdaster | reverse complement strand
CCAACAAACCTGCACCCCAGGTTACAAGCCTACCCCTTGCCTAAGGACCACCAATGCAAAAGGGAGCAGAAGGTAAGTTTATGATATGATTCCGAGCAGCAGCCAATTATGTTAAACCTAACAGGAGCTTTCTAATTAGATGATTGCACTCATAGTCCCTGCTTGCTACTTTCTATAAATCCTTTTCCAAATGACATTTGGAGCTTGAACCCCAAAAACCATCATGGGTGATGGTGGTGCATTGGGATGGGGGGAAATTATCTTGAATAGAATAAAAAAACAGCTGTGAGTTGCAATTGATGGGCTCCTGTGTGTTTTTGAGAATCACTAACATTTCCCTGATAGAACAGTACAAAAATACTCAATAAAATTCTCACAAACCCAAATCAGGAACACATCAAAGATATCATCCATCAAGATCAAGTAGGCTTCATTTCAGGGATGCAGGGATGATTCAATATGGAAATTTTATCAAAGTAATCCACCAAATAAACAAACTGAAAGAAAAATATCACATGCTTATCTCATTAGATACTGAAAAATCCTTTGATAATATATGATACCCCTTCATTTTAAAGATATTACAGATGTCACGGATACAGGGTACATTCTGAACACAATCAAAGTGACATAGAGCAGGCCAAGAGCCAAAATCAAACTAAATGGAGAAAATTTTAAATATTTTCATAAATTCAGGGACAAGACAAAGGCAAATCAAAACACCCCTGGTGTCAGCCCAGTAGGGGACCAGCAGTGTATGTGTCTTCTCCAGAACTCTTCTTGTACTGAGAGCCACTGGTGTCTTCTCAGGAGCTCAGTCAAAGTTTCCTATAATGCCATCATCTCTGTGGCAGGCCCCTGCTTTCCTGTATCCCAGGTTTCTTGATTTTACCACTTTTCTTTATATGTGCTGATTCCCACTTGAAGCAATAGGCCACTCGAGGTGAAGGAGTCAAACAAGCTCAAGCCAGATGTGAAATGGTTTCAACATAGGTACCTTCCAGTGCTCCCTGACTGTGATTTGAAAGGACTTAAAAGTTAGCTATAGCTAGATAGGATCAACGAAAGGACATAGAACTTTCTGCAGGAATCTTAGTGAGCAGGGCACTGAATTTCAGAGTCAACAACACATTCAGCAGTGGAGGAAATTAACTTAAGCCTGCAAATTCTGGTTTGCTCTAGGGAAGCCCTATTTTAAATCTTTAGACGCATTTCATCCCCACAGATCTAGGTGGCAGGCAAAGGGACCTTTCTGTACTTTCACTTTGAGACCCATTCTATTCACTATGAGACAGTCTCTTAAGGCAGCACCACTAACTGACCATCCTGATGGCTGCCAGCAGAATGCTGGACTGACAGGAGAGCATCACAGTGCTAGGGTGAGATGTTGTGTTTTCACACAGAGATTCCACACTAGCAGGAGGGTCCTGTCCTTCCACAGACTTGCTTACTTTAGTGTGGCTTTGGTTTGTTCTCTTCTTGCCCCTCACCTCTTTCCTGTGTTGTTTCCATTTTGTAGACTCTAAAACAATTTTTTCCCTTTTCATTTCTTTGTCTATTTTGTGGAATTGTAAATAGAAGATTTAGGGTCCTTTCCTTGCCTCCCCATCCTCTTTCAGGACTATGAATACCACCCAGTGTATGAGTGCAGAAGACTCACGTGATCCATCCCAGGGACACACTGCTGATGTCCTTGTGTGTCTGGATCTAGAGCAGTAGTGCTGCTTTTTGATTATTGGGTGTGAAGAAGCTGTGTTGGGATTCTGCACCTGTGGCTCCCGGACTTCTCCAGTACTGCCATGAGAAGATCTAAAGCCATGGCTTTCTGCCCTTGATATCTGTGATTTAGAAGACCTCTGGTTTGACACTTCCTCAAAAAACTGTTTTCTAGGCTTGCTGTCTGCTTCCAAGCAAATATGACTCCAGTCCAGGGCAGCATGGGGCCCAGATATCCCAGTTGCTCCCTGCCTGCCTTCTGTCCATACACAAGAGACTAGAGGATGGAAATGTTATGTGTGTTCATCTCAAGCACAGGAAATAAAAAGTGGAATGAGACAGAAAAGTGGGCAGGGGAGAGTGGACAGGTGGAGCAATATTCCCTGTCCTGAAGTTTCATCTCTCCACTTAGCTGCTTAGCCTAATCATTTCTCTGTTGAGAACACAGGATTGGCATGTAAACAAAATTCCATTAGACAAAAGGATAATTAAGAGGATTTCCCAGCAGGACCTGGTGACACACACCTTTAATCTCAGCACTGGGCAGGCAGAGGCAGGGAGATCTTGGAGTTGGTGGCTAGCTTGGTCTACAAAGTAAGTTCCAAAACAGCCGAGGCTAAACAAAAAACCACTGTATCTGTGGTGGCTATTCTTTGTTTTCAACTTGATTAGATCCAACTTGATTGTATCCAAACATGATTATATCAAAAGCAAAATCCAAAATTGGAGGAGACCCCTTCAAGGGAGTTTTGCTTTATTTGTACAAAGGAATCAGTATCTTAGGAGTAGGAATGCTTGTCTTTAATTTAGATCTTTTTGAGTTTAAAGACACAGGCCTTTAATCTGGATATTGAGCAAGAAACATACATATCTTTGTTATTGTGACTGTTGTGGTGGTGGTTGTGAGCTAGGGATTGTCTGTAATACACCAGGCTGTCCTGGAACTCACTTTGTAGATCAGGTAACTCACAGACATCCACTTGCTTGATTCACTTTGATAATGAAAGGCCACGCCTTTAATTTGAGCCACACCTTCAGCTGGAGGCCTATATAAAAACACAGAGGAAGAAAGTTTTCACTTAGCCTGCTTGCTCTCTCCTAGCTAACAAGTCTATTATTTCGATGACACTAGAGCCTACTTCTCTGTGATTCCATCTTCTACTGAAGACAAGTTGAGACATCCAGCCTCCGGGACTGAGAACTTCTGGATTCCTGAACTGTGCTTCCTATCCAGCTGTTGTGGAATAAGATCAACAGCAGCCTGTAAGTCATTCTAATAAATCCATTTTCAGGAAAGAGTGAGTGAGTGAAAAATCATTATATTTGATCTTTACTCTCTAAGCCAGGCACCCCAAATAGATTTGCCAGGCCATTACCACTTTTCCCATTGCCTCTCTAGTCAGTCGCCTATAATATTTAACTCTAGACAATAACATCCAGAATGATAGGATCTTACTTTGGGAAGCTTCACTTCTATTTTGTTTGCTTATTTTGTTTTCTGACACTAGATTTTTTTGAGTTATTCTAGCTGTCCTGAAACTATTTCTGACAATCAGGCTGGGCTTGAGCTCAGAGATCCACCTGCCTCTGCTTCTGTGCCTGATATGCGTGTTTCCCTCAGGATCTAGAATGAAAAACTTTTTTTTTTTAATTTTTCAAGACGGGGTTTCTCTGTGTATCCCTGATTGTCCTAGAACACACTCTGTAGACAAGGCTGTCCTCCAACTCAGAAATCTGCCTGCCTTTTCCTCCCAAATGCTGGGATTAAAGGCGTGCACTACCACTGCCTGGTTTATTGTGGGTTTGAAACCAAGCTCCCCATACTGTAATGGCTGGGAGGGGCTAAAAAGCAGAGAGTATAATTAACTAACTGGAGTCTTCTCTGAATCAGAAGATCAAGGACTTGCCCTCAGCATTCCATGGATAAAGTCAAGAAGATGATGCAGTTCTGTCCCAATTTTGTCAAAGAAACATTAGATTCTGAAGAACATGCACTGCCCAGTGCATGTGCCTTGCCAGCCCTGAGTACAAGAGGTTCTAAGTCTGAGCCGTGTTGTATCTGTGGAGAGTCAAGCCACTGCTCTGAGAATGGCTGGATTTTTGATTGGGATCTGTACTCATTTTGTGTATTTGAGTGCTTGGACTACCTGGGATACTACCAGAGATTGAATTGTGCCATGAAGAGAGGCACAGAGATTTTCCAGAGTGAGAGTCAGAGGGAGCAACAAGTGTCCCCAGGAGATGTTGACAATGACGACTGAAAAGATATAGAGAAGCCAGAAGAACCCTCAACAAGCTTTCTCAGGGAGAAAGGTGTGGAACTTGAGACATGTATTGATGGAGTCTCCCCTGACCAGGATCCTGCTTCTAACTGTCCCAGGCACCTCAGCTTCTGGGCATGGCTTCAAAGGGCTTTTGGCCAGAACAGTAAGTGAAAAGGCTACCCAGAACTCTGTTTGGTGCCCAAGAGCCCTGATGCTTGCTAAGACTTGCTGTTATGTGATCATCTGTCAGCTTCTGCTATGAAAGCAAAGGGCTGTCACACAAAGAAACTGTCTCTTTACACCCATCTGTTTTTCCTCCTGTGTTTTATTTGTTTACAGCTTTCTTAATAAAAGTGATAAAAAGCTGGAAATTTGTGTTCTTGTTGAAATGGTTCAAGGGAAAAGATGAAGGGTGGAGTGGACACAGATGAGGATACACTACTGTTTCCTACTGTTGGTTACAGGACTAACTGGTATTTTGTTTTAAAGGAAGTCTTCAGGGGAACTTAGACATCCTGATACTCTTATGTGCTGTGTGGTAATAAGATAACCAGCAGCCAGGGAGCAACTCTGAGAACTTAGAGATAACCTACTGCTGAATCAACATGGAGGACAACTGATCTACCCAGATGCTTCCCCTCCAAATTAATCTGGGGCAACCTGCAACTTCAAAGTTATCCTTTCTTCATTCTGTACAGACTAGGCTAGCCCTGAACTCACATTCTCTTTGCCTTGCCTTTCTATTATGGGGATGACAGGCCTGTGCCACGACTAATACACAGGAGAATCTTTCTATTTTTAGAAATTCCCAGAGCAAATTTCTGCATCACAAGTGAATTCCTGCAGAAGCAGGAGTGGGTAAGGGGGAAGTTCAAGGCACTGCTAGCCCTGACACAGAAAACTCAGCACTTGGCCTTGAGAGTATGTCAATTTTGTGCTTCCAGTCTTAAAAATGCCTCACATTTTATAAGCCTTAGTTCAGCTGTTGGTCTATCTGAAATTTTAACCTCTCAGTAGAAAATGGATCTTAGGTAGGCATGTTCACTCAGACATGTATATCCCTGTGTGTTCCAGGCTGGCCTAATTTACGCAGAGAATTCTAGGTCAGATGAGGTTATACAGTAACAGGCACAAATAAATGAAAGAGGAAAGGGGAGGAGGAAGGAAGGAAGGAAGGAAGGAAGGAAGGCAGGAAGGAAGGACTGAGTGATGGATGGGTCTGAATGACAAGTCTTGCTGCATTTGTAGAGGTTAAAAGGAAGCAGTTTTGTAAAACAGTGCTCAGGAACTGGGAGAGTCAGCTCTGATCTTTCTCCTGGGATTTCACCTGCACAAGACAGTGCCTGGGAAGTTAGTAGCTCTCACTCTGCAGCCCATCCTTTCCCTCCAGTGTCATCTGTGTTCTCCACACTGTTGAGAGCTTTTGTTGCAGCTTCTAGAAATTTGGCATTTGTCACTTGACTCAAACAAGGAAGCAGGCTCTGATAAGAATATTAGAAACAGTCACCATGGGGCTTCGTTTACTGCTTTGCTAAATTACTACTTTATGTGATCTCTCTGCTTACTGCTTTACTGAATTTCTATCGTGTATGCTCTCCTTGTTTACTATTTCAATTAATTATTTTGTCTTTGATCTAACAACTGACCATGTGTTTTGTGTCTTCCTAGAATGGTATAACAGCAGGCTGTTGAGAAATAAAGCTGCCTCAGCCTC
>NW_021612325.1:0-4890 GCF_004785775.1 Grammomys surdaster | reverse complement strand
CTGAAGTGGCCACTTCCTTAAGCCAGACACAATTTTCAGTGGAGGGAAGGGGAACACCAACCCACCCACAAAACCTTCCAACCAAAATTTTCCCAGTCTACAAAATATGCAGGGATAAAGATGAAACAGAGATTGAGGGAATAGCCAACCAACAATGGGACAAATTTTAGAACTACCTATAGAAGAGAGACAAAATCTGCCACTGTTGACGATACTTGGTAATGCTTTCCTGGCCACTCCTCCAGCAACTGAAGGCAATTGATGGATACCCACAGCCAAACCTTAGGCAGAATTTGGGGAGTCTTGTGGAAAAGTCAGAGGAAGGAATGAGTGAGCCAGATGGGGTTAAGTATACCAGAAGATCTATAGGGCAAAGTCACTTGGACACACTGGGGGCTCACAGAGACTGAACCACCAGTCAAAAAGGATGCATGGTCTAGACGTAGGCTTCCTAACAAATCGAGCAGATGTGAAGCTTGGTCTTAATGTGGGTCTTCTAAACATGAGAATGTGGGTTGTCTCTTATTGAACTTTGTTGCCTTCCTTTGGCACCTTTCCCACTAGCTTGACTGCCTTGTATGGCCTCAATTGGAGAAGATGCATTTAATCCTGATACTACATGGTGTGCTAGGATGATATGGAAACTGGTGAAGGTCAGGAGTGTGTGCCTCCATTTCTCTGGAGAGAATGGGGGCAGGAAATGAAGGGAATGCATCAGAGGCTAGGAATGGGAGTAAATGAAAGCAGGATGTGATCAGGTGATAAAGTAGTTAAATAAATGAATTAATAAAAACAAAAAAAATGATAAGTAAAGAGCTACTTATGTTTAACATCATTTAAAAGTTGTCCACTGCAAGATGAGTAGACATATGTACTACCAGAAACATGTTGGCAACATATGTTTTCATGGGCCATATATAATTACATAAAAATCATTAAATATGCAATATTTTGCTATAAGGTAAAGTTCTGAGGATTGTTCTAAGCTTGGTGGCTATAGTTAATGTGTACTTATAATTGATAATTAACATATATAAATTATAAAACAATATTTTCTCAGTCAGACATTTTCCTACAGACATAAATAGGTGTTTATACTTATTTTAGTTTCTTATATACCTCCCTCTCCACAGGTTTTTTTCTCTTATCAATATAAGTGTAAAGTTTATACTATAGAAATTGTTCAAGTTTTTTATTACTTTGATTTTATTTACATATTTTTCACAGCTTTCATTCCATCCATGAGCAGAGATAACATGAAGTCTAGAGAGACCACAAGGAAAATGCTGAGGGATTCTAGCTCCACATCAAGAGGAACTTTCATGAATTTTCATGTTAGGTATTCAAATAAGAAGATAGAATGATATAGACTCTCTGTACTGAAGTCTCAAACTGTAGGGTTCTAAGATACTTGTTATATATTATTACACCCTTTTAAATGGGGTTCACAGATCCAGTGAATGAATAGGTAAATACTCTATGAAGTGAAGTACTTCTAGACCTTTTGTGGAATGAATTAGGACATTGGTATGGCTTTGTAAGAACTACATAGTGACTATCTAAAAAAAAATAAATAAATAAACAAGCAAACCATCACATACACATGTGCAGAAAATATTAGAAATGCAACAAATTAAAGATATTGGCACACTGTGTTAAGTTTTTATGCATAATAGAATCCTGATTCCAAGTGATTCTGTATCTACAAGTGATTTTTACATTGTCCAACATGGGCCTGGAGAGATGATGGCTCAGTAATTAAGAGTCCTATCTGCTCTCTCAGGAACAGTAGTCCAATTCTAGACCACCACCTGGCAGGTGACAATCATCTATACAGGGTTCTGATGCCTTTTTCTGTCAGGCAAGCATATATGCAAATAGAACACGAATATACATAACAAACAAATAAATATACATTGACAAACTCCTAATTTCCTCTCACTCAGCAATGATGTAGGAGCTCAAGCTCTGATGCCCAGGGCACCCTAGAGTGTTGCTTACCAATTGAGGGCAATGGATACACTTGAAACTCCACATACTCTCTTCACAAAGCCACACAACTGCTACTGATCAACATCACCATTTCAATTAATTGGGACATTTTTTATCCGTTCATGAAACTGAGATCTTTGTTTATATAACAACTATTTGTGCTAGGTGTATATCTGCTTGTGTATTATGTTGATTTGTGCATATGAAAGTGGGGATCCACACAGGCCAGTAAACAAGGTCCAATCACTTGAAGTCTGAGTTCAATTTGAGACCCACCTGATTATTAGCACTTAAACCAAACTTTGGTCCTCTGCAAAATCAACATGTGCTCTTAAACTGTGAGGAATCTCTCTCAATCTCTGCATTGTTTGTTTTAAGAATAAGAAAACATGTTTATTGTGGAAAATCTCAGGTGAATGCACTGGTCCCAAGGATCAAGGCCAAGGAACTTGACATGAAGCCAGGGAGACAGGTTATGGGGAAGACAGAAAGAAGAAACCTGAGAGAAGTTTGGTTATTTTGGTTGTTTTTTCTTCCACTGTATCTTAGGTCAGCCTAGATGTTCATAGGTGTTCCACCTTCACTGAAAACTTTATCCACCTTCCCAAGATTGTGAATTGTGACATTTCTGGAAACAATGTATTCATTTTGATATTTCTCTAAAGGGCATTTGTTGCAGAGTCCTTAAATTTAGATACTTTGTTTAATTCAGACAACAAAAATGATATGTAAACAAAGAAATCTTGAGTGTACTTTAACTCAAAATGTTCAATAAACACAGAGTTAAAATGAATAATTTTATTGATAGTTTACAAGCAAGAGTATACTGACTAGGCAGTGTCAGATTAATTTTCTTTTTCTTTCATTTTTTTCTTTTTTCTTTTTGCAATTGACGATTTAGAGGTCAGTTATTTTGTAAAGTAAATGCTTTATCTAGTAGAATGTCCTGCTTATTATTGGACACCTTCATATACACTATGGGTACTTCTTAAAGTTTGGGAAACATTAGGAATAAGTCTCTAGAGACATGGGACATAAACTATGGATATAGAGGTTCCTAGTAGTCATCTCATTGAGGCATGACTTAAAGACCAAGAGTTCAAAGCCAGAGTGGAAAGCCTATTTACTTTGCACTATATTGTCTTCTTCCTTTTAGCCATCTCTGATTCAGACCAAGATGCGTTGTGGTCTGAATGTATTGGATATTAATTGTTTGTTTTGGGGCAGTGGGCTATGAGATGCAGCTGGGTACCTGGTTGAGAAGGCTTTGAACCCCAGAGACCCTCAGGGACGGTAGGAGTTTGGCCCTTCTCCTGGGACCCTGACTCCTTTCACATAGCTAAAGCTCCCCAAGGGAGGTTTGTGGCCATAGGTCACATAGGACAATGCTCCTACTAGCCCCTCTACAGGTAGAGGCTGTGACTACAGACCACAGAGCCCCTAAAACAGATCTCCATATTAATGAGATACCTGAAGGAGAGAGGGCATAGCCAATTAAGCATTCCTTTCCAGGCCCTCCTACTTGCAAAGGTATTTAACCTCAGGCCGTCCCATGAGAATACTGGGGTATAGCTTGATCCATTTTCCACCATGAAAATAAATACTTTAATAGTGTAGTCTGTGTCCATGGACTATTTCTTTTTGGGGGGCCTGCTGTGGGGAAATTGTGGAGAAGGTCTTCAAGTACTGAAATGCCATCTAATCTCCTGCCACCAACCTCTCTATGTTCCAGCCATGAAAAACCAGCCAATCGAGTTGCTGACCAAGAAAATCATCCCTGTAGAACACAACCAGTGTTTCTCTCCATACAATTTTTGGCTGTGGGTTGATCTAGCCTGTATGCACCATCTCAACCCTTCCATGACCACTCAATGGCACCTGAGAGCCCAATGACATGAAAACCAGTAGGTTTCTGGCCCCTTTTTGGCCCAGGGACCCCTCACTCAAGATTCCCAGCCCCCATGGGACCTCAGACTGTGTTCTTCCAACCAGGAGTGGAGTCCTGCAGCTTCTTACAACACAACACCCACCAAGCACAGGTATTAAGTGATCACAGTCAATTTTCCACACCTCTGCCTCTTTGAGCTGCATCCCTATCCCCTTACAGGGGCAGATATGGGGTCCACAATTCAACACAACAGAACACATGCCTGCACAAGATACAATACAACAGTCTGTTGTCTATTTAATCCTCCTTCATAGGAGGTATGTCCTTGTTGCTCACTTCAGTGTAAATGTTTTGTGCAAATAACTGGTCAGCCACAAAGAGGGTTGTACATGTAGCCCAGACAAAAGACAAGGGAAAGAAGTGTCAAGAAAATTTTCACTTTATACATGAAAATTTCACCCAGACCTTTGCTTCACTCATGAAATACCAGTGTCTTTCTATTACTGGAACCATTGAAACTTCCTGACCTGAACCTGGTAGAGAGATTGGTAACAGTCAAAGACCCCCAGAAAGAAAATATCCAGGCTTAGAAATACCCAACAAAGCATGTGGTTTGTCAGTCTGTGCTGAAGGCAGGTACAAATGCCAAACAGTTTTCTGACTGCACAAGGTCCCTGTTCCCACAGTCCATCCAACTGTTCCCCTTGTCAAGCTCAGCCTCCAAGATTCCAGTTGCTTTACATTATTTTGTTTCCAACCTTCTGAGCAGTGTCAGAAGTCACAGGCTGTGAGGACCCTCAGATAACAGAGGTGTTCCAAACCTGCTGTTTATTCAAATCCAGAAGTCATATTTCCCAATTTACTCCCAGCAGCCACAAAGTCTGGATACCTGATCATAGACAAAGCACTCATCACATGTATGGCAGTTTAATGTAGCAAAAGAGATGTTCTTGGGCTGCCTTACTGCCCTGAGTGTATCCATGAGATCCTGACAAAGGTGGGGAAATCGT
>NW_021612324.1:0-1392 GCF_004785775.1 Grammomys surdaster | reverse complement strand
ACTTGCCTTTATGAGAAACTGCCTCTTTTGGGAGAATCTGACCTTCAGCTAAGGAAGAATTTCCTGTTCCTAAAGAACTGTTGCCCCGGGACATTCCAGGAAAAACCCAGAGAATGCTCCCCCAGATGACTGAACTTATCCATAGTTGATAGAGTCCCCACCCTGTTATTTGTCTCCCTTGCTCCCTTGCCTAGAGTATATCTTGTAAGCTGCTTCCTCATTAAAGTAGACTTTGACAAGGCAAAAAAAAAAATCCTGTGTACAAGAAATGCCAGGATGGTACATGGGACAGAGACTGAAGGAATAGGGAAATAACAGTGATCCCAACAAGAGACCATTCTCATGGACAAGCACCAATTCCTGACATTATTAATGATACTGTGTTATGCTTGCAGACATGAGGCTAGAATTTTCCTATTCTCTAAGGGGCTCTATCCAGCAGCTGATTCAGAGACCCACAGACAAACAGTGAATGGAGCTTGGGGACTATTATTGAAGAACAGGGGGTAGGTCTGCAGGCCTAGAAAGGGATAGGAATTCCACAGGAAGATTAACACTGCCAAGTAAAGTAGACGCTTGGGGTCCTCAGAGACTGAACCACCATAGAAGGAACAAACAGGGACAGGACCCTGGGCTCCCACACATATGTAGTTTTAATGCAGCTTGGGTTCACATAGGTCCAAGCAATGGTTAAGCAGTCTATCTCAAAGGCAGTTGCCCATATGTGTCATATATTCTTTTAGCTGCTCTGACTTGTGGACCACAGCAGGAAAAGAAGCACCAAAATCTGACAGACTTAATGTGACAGTGTTGGGAGATACCCAGGAATGGCCCATCCAGTCAGAGCAGAAAGCTAGGAGTAGAGGAAGGATTGAAGGAGAGGTTAGTGTGTGGGAGTTAGAAAGTAAAAATCAATCAATCAATTAATCAAAAAAACACAAAACATATAGAATGCTTAAAATTGTCAGTTTGACGCTTTCCAAGAACTCACACCCAGGTGTTCTTCCATATAGAATTTTCTTACTTGTCAATTCATAAATGTATATTTACTTTGAATTACAATTTTTGTAAGGTATATTAGAGTAGATTAGGACGTGAAGGGTTTGTTCAGTGTGCCTGAGTCCTTGAATATTGCCTCCTAAATCCACTATACACAAGCAGGGCAGGGCAGCCTCAGGAGGTAGAGGCTGAACATTTAGTGTTTCATGGCACTTGGCTATGTATGGACTTCTGGCTGTCCTGGGCTTAATGAGTTTGGCTGCTTCAAAATAATCACACAAAGAAAGCAAGCAAGCATGCACGGAGACAAACACACACACACACACACACACACACACACACACACAACATTAAGATGAAATGGACACTGACAAGCCAAGGCAGAGGTGGTGC
>NW_021612323.1:490-1136 GCF_004785775.1 Grammomys surdaster | reverse complement strand
CTGTTGTACTTGCCTTTATCTCTGGAAGTTTGAATACACTGCAATTTGCGTATTTTTACATTAGCATTGTTCAATATGTTCTATAGTGCTTTTCTGCTAGAATCTAGCAACTAACTTGAACATTCAGTATGAAACACTGAAAGATACATGTCCGCATGTTACAAGTGATTCTGCTTTCAACCAATCACACTTCATAACTGAAATGTCACATGTAACAAGATTTAGGTGTTTTCAGCTCTCTTGTACTTGCCTTTTTCCCTGGAAGTAAGAATACACTGCAATTCGCATATATTTACATTAGCTTTGTTCAATTCGTTCTATAGTGCTTTTCTGCTGGAATCTAGCAACTTACTTGAACATTGAGTATGAAACACTGAAAGATACATGTCCGCATGTTACAAGTGATTCTGCTTTCAACCAAACACACTTCCTAACTGAAATGTCACATGTAACAAGATTTAGGTGTTTTCAGCTCTCTTGCACTTGCCTTTGTCCCTGGAAGTAAGAATACACTGCAATTCGCATATATTTACATTAGCTTTGTTCAATACGTTCTATAGTGCTTTTCTGCTGGAATCTAGCAACTAACTTGAACATTCAAAGTGAAAAACTGAAAGATACATGTCCGCATGTTACAAGTGTTTCT
>NW_021612323.1:0-390 GCF_004785775.1 Grammomys surdaster | reverse complement strand
CTGTTGTACTTGCCTTTATCTCTGGAAGTTTGAATACACTGCAATTTGCGTATTTTTACATTAGCATTGTTCAATATGTTCTATAGTGCTTTTCTGCTAGAATCTAGCAACTAACTTGAACATTCAGTATGAAACACTGAAAGATACATGTCCGCATGTTACAAGTGATTCTGCTTTCAACCAATCACACTTCATAACTGAAATGTCACATGTAACAAGATTTAGGTGTTTTCAGCTCTCTTGTACTTGCCTTTTTCCCTGGAAGTAAGAATACACTGCAATTCGCATATATTTACATTAGCTTTGTTCAATTCGTTCTATAGTGCTTTTCTGCTGGAATCTAGCAACTTACTTGAACATTGAGTATGAAACACTGAAAGATACATGTCC
>NW_021612322.1:1281-8988 GCF_004785775.1 Grammomys surdaster | reverse complement strand
AAATGACAGCGTCCAGTGAAGATGGAGCTTCTGAAGGAGTATTTGGCATACAGAATTGGCTCCCAAAGGTACAGGGATCCCAGGGAGTTTAGTGGGACTCTAAAAAAACCTTCAAACCTACAAGAGAAATCCGTCTTCCTTAACAGTAATGTGTAGAGACAGCAATGTCAGATGACAGATAAAATCAAGCCGGGGAGGGGGGGAATCAGTCAGCATAAAGGTGATACTGGCTGATGGTGAAAAAACTGGTTAGAAAATTTGGCAACACTGGTTTTTAAATTTACAGATTACCATCTCTCAGATGTAATAGGAGCAAAGTTATACATATCTTGGTAACTTGACCTGCTACCAGAAATCAGTCTACTATCTAAAAAAAGTTTTACATTTTCAAAATCTACTTAATCAAAGAAACACATGTATTGTAGAATATAGACTATAAAAAATCATAAAGTCATAAGGAAAAGTTTGCTTCATTACACAAAAATAATCAAAGATTCTAAATGGATTTTTCATTCTGTCATAAAATTTGTGTTCTTTCTCTATCTGAAGGAAATAGTTTGAAATTAGATGTCTGAAATTACAGACAATATCAAACTCTATATGTGTATGTATATATATGTGTGTGCAGAAAATTACATATTATATATTTGCAGAAAATGTTGTATATAATATATATACACCCAGGATAAATCATAATTCATATATGTATATACACACACACACAAACACACATATATATATCCCATAATAAAGCTTAATTCATAAATTAGGCACAGTAAGAGACAAATAAAAATAATCATAATATAGAACAATTATAACAATACACAATACACGTTTTGAAGTTATGCAAATGTGGTTGGTCCCAAAATATCTTTCCATGTAGTATTTTCAGACTATGTTTAACTCTTGGAAGTGAAGAGAGCAGGACTGGCTAAGAAAGGCCCACTGCCTATACAACACGGTGTCCTATGTTGCATACAATAATGTAATGAACACTGTTTGCCTTAAGAGTACAATTTTCTCAATTAAGGATGACTTGCTCTAGGAAGGACTTATATGTTATTTCAGTAATAAATATTTCTCGATGTGTGATCTTGTAAATTAAAGGTCAGCTTTCGTCCCAAGGCCAAGTGTAACTTTTCAGAGCTGCATGTGCTGATATAAGTGACACTAATGTAAATGGAAAGCAATACCATTATATACTTGATTACTCCAAGGTTACACTTTGGAGTTGGAGTTGAGGTTGACTTTGGAATTATTTTAAATGCCAGTGTTTATACAAACTAATATTAATGACAAATAGGAGACTAACTACAAAAATGTTAACTTTTTTTGAGATTCAAGTCTTTAAAAAGAATGGAGTACATGCCACAAAACCATTATCCCTCCTCCTCCCCCATGCCTCAGGGAATACCATGAACTGTGGGAGAATAAGAAAGGATGGTGAGGAATGCCACAAAACATGACCATCCAGACACCACACAGCTGTTACAGTCATGGAGACCTGAGCCTTCAACATTCCATCAGGCACAGAGGAGGTCTCATGAGGACCCACCCTTCCTGCAGTACTTTTGCCTGCTAATGGTTATTGCTGCAAGGGTTATCATTTTGTGGATGGTGTAGTCTCTGGGAGATGAGCTGGAAAGATGGATTTAGAGGGAAAAGAAGAGGTATAACAGAGGGTAATGTGCATGAATGTAATCACAAGGCGCTGAATTTATGGATAAAACTGTGAGGAAAAAAAGCTTAAATCTAAACATACAAAAAGTACAAGCATATATACAAAAAGCATATATACCAGTAGTTTTTTTAACTTAGTATTGTAAGTTTATATACATTACTATTTAATTTTCTCACACACACACCCCTTTGGTCAAATGGTCTTTTAAAATGTCCTGATACAATTTTTCTATGTACACATTGAAGAGTCTAGAAAAGTAGGTTGAAGAATATGTGTGTGTATGTGTCCTCTTTAAAAAATAGACCTAAAGCTAAATATAATTATCTTCTAAATTAAAATACAAAATTTGCTTACAAAATGAGCTATGAAACAGGAAAGAAATTATTTTCTGTTTCCTCTGGGATGCATTAAATGTATTACAGTTGCTATAAATTGACACCTTGTAGGTCCCACTTTTTAAAAAGTATATGGGTCTTTATAACACTATCAACTATTGGCTATAAACAGCTTAAACATATGATGGAGGGGAATACCTCCACGGAATTCAGAACAGTAAATACTAGCAATTGGACATGATTCCTTTTCTGCATTTTCCTACACTTCAAAGGTACATAGAGATGAGGTATTCTCCCCATTTTTAAAAGAGATTTAAATCTCAAAAAACATTAACATTTTTGTAATTAGTTTACTATTTGTCATTAATATTAGTTTATACAAACACTGGCATTTAAAATAACTCCAAAGTAAAACAGGATTGCTTGAGTGTTTCAAAGATATCACTAAAGAACTCCTTCTTAAAATTAATTGTTCATAGACACATATCTTCGGGCCAAAGCAGCCCAAGATGGTTTGGTAAAGCAGTTTAACCAGCATAGGGGAGACATGCCCATCCTGCTGTCAGAGCAAAGTAGTATAGTCTTCGGCCTCAGACTCTCCTATCATGAATTATAAGAACTTTCATAACCCTCAAAAGGTGTATCAATGGTTCATGAAGCTACCATTAGTCACCTTGTAAAAACACTAAACAGCAAATACATCGTCCTGGACTAATCAGATCTCAAAGTGTTGTACACTGATGAGAAAACTGCTGCTCCTTTCAAAGTAGTTTTAAAAAGAAAAAAATTCTATCCAAAATCATATGTGTTTACATCTGGCTACCGCGATTCCTTGTCTGTCATCTGCTACCTATTATCACACAAATGCTCTTCCAAAGCAGAAAGAAAATTTATAGGTTTTTCTGAGGGCAAAGCCTGGGAGCTGCTCAGAAATCAATTCCCAACCTACTTCTGACACAAAATTAAAACAAGTGAATCCAAGCACCCTGAATCCAGAGACTCCTGCATGCTAGGCAAAGTAAAAGGTGTTTTGTTTGCTAATCCTGTATATGATTGTGCTAAACAGTACATTGTTAAAATAAACTTTTACATTAAAATAAAACCCTTCAGTATCTTCCACAAATCAACCAATTCTAAATTATAGAGGTGTCTTGATGTCCTAGACAATCCAAGAGTTGGGGAGAAACAAGGGCTACTTCCTGGATCTTGTTGAAGATGTCCTAATGTACTTATTCTAAGGCCTGGGGGCGCCTCGTGTTAAAATCAGTTCTCAGATATTCATGTAGCTCTAAACACAGCTTCTTCCTAAATCCCTGGTCACTTCCATACTTAACTGCACAGCATAGTCGGTTAGGTTGTGGACACAATTTTGAGGCAAAGAATTATGGTTAATAATTTGACAAAAGTCCACCACTTTGAGGCAGCACAGCTCCATTTCATAATGGAGTTAGTTAGCTCTGCTTGCTGGTCAAGGGTGACAAACTTTGCTGGATTTCTAGGATATGGCCATGCCACCGACTAAAGTGGTTAAATACAAATCAGGCCTTTGCTGCTGAGTTTTAAGGTGAAGCCGGGGAGTTGAAAGTCCAGGGGTCCCAGAGGTGGGTGAGGTGGGGTCACCCCTGGAGTTGAGCCTTCCAAATGTCCTAGGAGTCCCATATCCAAAGCGCACACCAGGAACCCAAACATTCCTCCCTTCATCACAAGCTGTTCCTGGGTCCCGCAGTGGAAACGCTGAACGATCTGGAGCCAGGCATAGGGCAGGAGAGGAAGGCTGACCGCTCGGGAGGCAGTTACAAGGGGCCCCTGGCCTAGGAGACGACCACGATTGTCGCTTTTACCCTCAAACCAACCGCAGCCCTTCAGGCGAAGAGCCCTCTTCGGATGGCCAGAGGAAGACGCGCAGATGGGGCGCGAGGTCCTTACCCGCTGCAAGGCTGCCCACGGGCCGCCGCCGGCCGCTCCAGTACCAGAGCCGGAGGCTGCTCCCCGGAACCCCAAGGAGGCTGCCATGCTGCCCCCGCCCCGCCTCCGCGCCGTGACCTCCGCCGCCTCCCACTCGGCTGGTGGATTGCGAGTGTGCGCAGCGGGGACGTCCGGCACCACCGCATGGACGGCTCCTGCACGCGCTCTCCTGGCCCTGCTTGGGCTCCGCCCAGCGTGGGGCGGAGCACTGTGGTGACAGGCGTGGCCAGAGAGTCGGGAACGGACCAATCAGGATTCCCAAATCCACAGACGCTGTGTCTCTTCACAGCAATGAAACCCTAAGTAAGACAGTATACATACTTGAATTTCTGTTCCTTAGGGATAATCGCAAAGCATTTTTTTTTCGCTGAAGGATTTTCATCTTCAGTACACCAAAACAAGACTTGTAACCTTCGAAGAAAAGCAGGCCAGGAGGAAAAAATGGGGCTTAGGGGGGATAGGAAAACCAAGATGTTTACCTTCCATCCTCAATTAAAAAAAAGCAAAGACAAACAAAAAAAATAAACAAAAAAATATCTGTTTTGTTTTGTTAATCCATTTTCCTTGTGTTGTATTCATCCAACCTAAAAAGCAAAATCAAGAGATTCAAGTTTGACCTTTAAAAAGCAAAAGCCTCTTCCTAGTTACCCACAGGGCTGATAAAAGGAAAACTAAGATGGTCGAAAAGTTCTTTGCAGGCCCTCGGGGTTCTGGCATGGTGTTAATGTTCCCGATAGCTAGAGAAAAACAATTCCCTTCTCTGCACCCTTCCAAACAGTCCTCTGCCCCGCCCTAAAAACAGAAAGGAAAGTCCGAGGTGAAGGGAAAGTAAACAAAACAAGCATAAACAAATAAATAACATTGTAGCTACTGGACAGTCTCTTAGATTTGGTGCTTTTGTAGAGGGAAAAGTTATGGATACTGGGTATATAGAATCCTTTTTAGATATAAAATATTCTTTAGGCTTTCTTTAGGAATGTGGAAAGACCAGTCACCATTACTGGAACTGGCTGACCTGCAAAGAGAAAGGAAAGAATGCAATTTAGTCAGGTGGAACCAAGCTGAGAACCATAGTGACAGGGCAAGGCCGAAGTGACAGGGCAAGGCCGAAGTGACAGGGCAGGACTACATTCTTGAGAAAGATAAGCGTACAGAGAGTTTTCACCTGATCCTGACTCATGTAGGTTGGGTTCCTTTGGAATGTTCCACTATTTTTATGTTATACCACCCTAGCAACCCCCTCACCCCCTCCTCATTTCCTTGGTTTGTGGTTTTTCCCTTTAAAACCTGTTCCAAACTGGCAGTCGGGGTCAATTCAGCTCCTGCGTGGGCATGCGAATTGACCGGCAGCTAGTTGTCACGCCCTAATAAATAACCTCGCAATTGCTCCGGTATATGGTGTCTCGAGTAGATTACTGGGTGGTCGCGACTTTCTGAGACTTGAGAGAGGGTCTCCCCTCTGCGGAGGTCTTCACTTTCATCCCTAATAGGGCTAATTGGTTTCTGCAGCATTTCAAGTCTCTCTCTTCTGGCTTCTTTAGGTTTTACTGGGATGGATTTTCTGCAAGCAACAAATGTGTCCCTACAGGTTTCTATATTTAACTGCTGAAGTGAAGTCTGCTTTCCAGCTATGTCGACCCCCACAGCAGAGCTGTTTACAACACAAGACAACACATTCATTCATCTCTGCAGCTCCTTGAGTTAATATCCCAGTCCTCCTGAGATTTTACACCCAATCAGATTGCTTCTGTCATTTTTATTGTGGGCTACTGTTTTTGTTTCTCTGGGTTGTTTATGGGGCTCTTTTCTCAAAAATGAGTTATTTCCTACAAAAGGCCGTCTCTTGTGAGCACCATCCTCCTAGGAGTAGAAAGAATAAGAGACTGTTGGGGTGAGCACCACTTGTGTGTGGTTTGGTTCAGTTTGGTTTGGTTTGGTTTGGCTCTGGCTATGGAACTTGCCCAATATTGAAAGTTTGATTCTATTTGTTTCAATGTCACAAAGAGATAAGTCATAATTTTAATTTATTCCCGTATCCTGTAGACTATCGTCTCCTCCCAGAAACTCTGAATTGCTTCACAAAGGATTTTCAAAGGTGGCTTTTCCTAAGTGTTGCGACTTTGTTAGCATTTCTTACTATTTGAAGGTATTGTTATATTTGAAAAGCAATTTACTGTCTATGGGTAGACTTGGGAGGCTGGGGAGGGTAGGGATTTAAGACAGGGATTGGCCTGGAACATTGGCCTGGAACTTGCTATGTAAACTAGGATGGCCTTGAATTCATAGAGATTCAACTGCATCTGCCTCCTAGGTGCTGGGCTTAAAGATGTACATCACCATACCCTGCCCATTCTATGACTCTTTATGTACCTAATATATCCCAGATCGAGAGCTGGAGAGACCAAATGAGAGAACCAGAGGAAGCCTTGTTAGGTCTCAACCATGGGACAAATGGCTAACTGAGGTACTGAGGGGTCTTTTAACATCAAAGCAGATTCTGGCCAACAGGTTCTTCCAGCATCTCTCGGTACCTATTAGGGTCATCCTGGTTGGTATACCTAGCTCTCCACCTTAAAGGCTTCAGCCCAGGGACTGGCTGGGCTGCCCTTCCCCCAGCTGCTCTTCCCTACATAACCCAACCATTCTGTTTACACAGTCCTTTTACCTTTTGCCTCTTGGTCTCCTGCTTCTGGCTCCCCTCTCCCCTCTCTCCCCTCCCCCCTCCCCCCTCCCATATCCTTACATGGCCCTGCTCAGTACACTACTTATGTCTGCTCTGGACACTCCCAGACATCTCTGCCTCAGCCTGTGCTCACCCTTCTAGCAGTAATAAAAACCTCAACCCCTACAAAGCAGTCATGTCCTCCTTTTATTTCTTTTGTTTTGTTCAGCCCTGAGTAAATAAAGTTCTGAGTGGATGTGTGCTGTTGACATGGGTACAACCATGTCAAGAACCCTTTGCCTCAGCCCCATGGGAATGGTATAAAGCCTTCCCAGGGTGAGACCCAGAGGGAAAAGACAAAGCCTTACGCTGAGGTTCAATTTTGGGTGTTAATATTATGTCCAGAAAATGTCCACCATAACTTTCCTCCCTGGATATTTATGGCCTGAAGACCACACCCCACTGAGACTGTTCCTACTGAGATTAGAGATTAGCTAGACCCATTTTCTTGATCCAGCTGTATACTACAAACCTGCCTCCTTATTTATCTGTATGTGATAACCCCGCCTCCTGGTTCCACTGTATGCAATAGCCCTGCCTCTCTGTTCAACTCTAACAATAAGCACACTGGGCTTCCGGGGTGCTGCAGTTTCTCCATCTGAGAGCCCAGCCCACATGACCCCCACACACATGCCTTTGTCCCTGTCTTTTCTTTATTCTCTCACAGCCCCCAGTCCTGAAGACTGAAAAAAGATCTACAACCAAATCCTGAAAATACCAAGAGTCATAGACAAAAAGTGCTCAATAAAAATCTTTTCTTTCGTAAAATCTGAGACATGGACATCTTAGCAAGATGGAGAACATGTTAGGATAGAAGATAGCTTACTGTAGCCACCAGCGGCCGTGGATGGACTGAGTTTACCTGAAAGGGAGGCTGGAAGTGAAAAAGAGACGGAGGGGTGAGAGAAACTTGGAGCCAAGACAAAGTTCTCTGATCAAGTCTCAAAGTTAGCACTCGTGTGTGTGTGTGTGTGTGTGTGTGTGTGTGTGTGTGTGTGTGTGTG
>NW_021612322.1:0-1271 GCF_004785775.1 Grammomys surdaster | reverse complement strand
TGTGTGTGTGTGTGTGTGTGTGTGTGTGTGTGTGTGTGTGTGTGTGTAGGGAAAGCCCCACTGAACCCACCCTTTGCTTCAGCTGCAAAGCAGGCTCAGCAGGCAGTCTGTTCATCAAAGTTCTTGCAGGAAGTTGCAAGTGTAAACAAAGCAGCTGACTTCACCTAGGTGTTAAGGTCCTGTGTGGCAAGCAAGGTCTCTTCAGACTGACTGCTCAAGGCTGGGAAGGCCACAGCTTACCCCTCAACTGTAGACACACACACACACACACACACAATTACACACAAACATACCACCTAACTGTAGACACACACAACCCAATTGTAAACATACACAGCACACAACTCTACATGCACACACACCATCAAACTGTAGACACATATATACACACTCACACCACTCACACACTCACATATACACACTCTGACACCCACCATACAACAGTAAGTGAACACACTCACACACTCACACTAACCAATGGTAGACACACACCACATACACAAACACATCACCCAACTGTAGACACGCACACACCACACACACACACTCACATACCACCACCCAAGTGTAAACATACACACATACACACTCACACGTACGCATCATGCAACTATAGACACATACACATTTAACAACTGTACATACACACACACCATCCAACTGTAGGCACACATGCATATACACTCACACACACACCACACATACACACACAACTTCAGGCATACACACACAGGCCAAATGATAAGCTTAGGCTTCCCTACTCTCTAGGCTGTGGTGAGACCGCCAAACATCCTAATACCACAGTATCTCTATCCCCTCAACCTGTCTGCCATCTTCAACAGTGGGCAACAATAAAGTCCTTTCTATGAATATGCTTCTCCACCCACTTGATGTCATCAGAGACCCAGGGAAGAAGGCCAGAGTTCCACCCTTACCTTAGAGCAGTGCTTCTCAACCTTCTAATGCTGTGACATTTTAATACAGTGCCCCATGTTGTGGCAACCCCCAGCCATAACTATTTTCATTTCTACTTCAAAACTGTAATTTTGCTACTGTTATGAATCATAATGAAACATCTGATATGCAGGACGCTGTGAAAGGGTCATTTGTCCCCCTTACGATCACTAAGGGGCCACGATCCACTACTGCAAGGAAGCAGTAAGACTTCCCAGTAGCTTAGTCAGGACGGTGTCTGAGGAGACCTAGTAAAGAGGCGGGCCATTTACCACTGCTCAGTGATAAGGAAGGCATACGGGGAACAATAAAGAGGT
>NW_021612321.1:0-2560 GCF_004785775.1 Grammomys surdaster | reverse complement strand
AGTTAAACATGTTTTTGGTTTAAAGCATAAACACTTGACCCATCCGGTCATGTATATCTCATTGTTTCATATGGCAAGAACAGGAAATTTGCTAGATTCCAGCAGAAAAGCATTGTACAATGCATTGAACACACCTACAACAAAGATACAAGCATTGCAAAGCATTCGTACTTCCAGAGCAAAAGGCAAGTACAATAGAGCTGAAAAGACTTAAACAACATTACATGTGACATTTAAGTTAGAACTTGTGTTTGCTTTAAAGCATAAACACGTGTACCATCCCGTCATGTATACTTCATTGTTACATTGGGCCTGTCGAAGTAAGTTGCTAGATTCCAGCATTAAAGCACTATACAACGTATTGAGCAAACCTACACTAAAATGCATTGCAATGTATTCGAACATCCAGAGGTAAAGGCAAGTACAACACCGGTTACAAAACTGAAATCATGTTACATGTGAAATTTCATTTTGGACATATGTTTGCTTTAAAGAATAAACACTTGTACCATACGGGCATGTATATTTCATTGTTTCCTATGGCATGTCTAAGACAGTTGCTAGTTTCCAACAGAAAAGAACTACACAACATATTGAACAAACCTACTCTAAAATGCATTGCAATGCATTCATACTTCCAGAACTAATGGCTCAAAAGATTTAAAGAACTTTATATGTGACATTTCAGTTAGGACCTCTGTTTCCTTTAAAGCATAAACACTTATACCATCCGGTCATGTATAATTCATTGTTTTATATGGCATGTCCAAGTAAGTTGCTATGTTACAGCAGAAAAGCACTAGACAACTTACTCGACAAACGTACTGTAAAAATAGGCACATTCCAATGCATTAGTACTTCCATAGCAAAAGGCAAGTACAAAACAGTTTAAAAAACTTAAACATCATTACTTGTGACATTTCAGTTATGACTTGTGTTTGCTTTACAGCATAAACACTTGTACCATCCGGTCATGTATACTTCTTTGTTTCATATGGCATGTCCAAGTAAGTTGCTACATTCCAGCAAAAAAGCACTATACTACTTATTGAACAAACGTACTGTACAGATAGGCACATTTCAATGCATTCGTACTTCCAGAGCTAAAGGCAAGTACAACAAAGCAGAAAACATTGAAATCACATTACACGTAACATTTCAGGTAGAAGTTGTGTTTTGTTTAAAGCATAAACACTTGTACCATACGGCCGTATATATTTCACTGTTTCATATGACATGTCCAAGAAGTTGGTAGATTCCGATAGAAAAGCACTTTACAACGTAGTGAAAAAAACTACTGTAAAAATAAGCTCATTGCAAAGCATTCCTACTTCCAGAGATAAAGCAAACTACAACACAGCTGACAACACTGAAATCATGTTACATGTTACATTTCAATTAAGATGTGTGTTTGGTATAAAGCATAAACACTTGTACCATCCCGCCATGTATATTTCATTGTTTCTTATGACATATCCAATTAAGTTGTTAGAATCCAGAAGAAATGCCCCATAAAACAAATTAAACAAACCTGCTGTAAAATGCATTGCAATGCATTCATACTTCTAGAGCTAAAGTCACGTACAATACAGCTCAAAAGACTTAAACAACCTTATATGTGACATTTCAGTTTGAACTTGTGTTTGCTTTAAAGCATAAACACTTGTAAAATTCGGTCATGTATACTTCATTGTTTCATATGACATGTCCAAATAAGTTGCTAAATTCGAGCAGAAGAGCACTGTAGAACTTGTTGAATAAACGTACTGTAAAGGTACGAACATTGCAATGCATTCGTACTTCCATAGTTAAAGGCAAGTACAACACATCTGAAAACACTGAAATCACATTACATGTGACATTTCAGTTAGGATGTGTGTTTTGTTTAAAGCCTAAACACTTGTACCATCCGGCTATGTATATTTCATTTCTTCATATGGCATGTCCAAGAAAGTTGCTAGATTCCTGCAGAAAATCACTATACAACATATTGAACAAACCTACAGGAATCATATGGCCTTTGTTAAGCATTCATACTTCCCAAGCTAAAGGCAAGTACAACACCGCTGAAAACACTCAAATCATGATACTTGTCACATTTCAATTAGGTTGTTTGTTTGCTTTAAAGCCTAATACTTGTACAATCCTGCCATGTATATTTCATTGTGTAATTTGGCATATCCTAGAAAGTTTCAAGATTCCTCATAAAAGCACTTTATAACTTAATGAACAAACCTACAGTAAAGATATGCGCATTGCAAAGCATTCGTAAATCCAGAGATAAAGGAAAGTACAATACAGCTGAAAAGATTTAAACAACCTTACATGTGACATTCCATTTAGGACTTGTGTTAGGTTTAAAGCATAAACACTTGTACCAACCGGCCATGTATATTTCATTGTTTCATGTGGCATGTACAAGTAAGTTGCTAGATTTCAGCAGAAAAGCACTATAAAAGGTATTGAACAAACCTACTCTTAAATGCACTGCAAGGCATTCGTACTTGCAGAGCTAAAGGCAAGTACAATACAGCTGACAATTCTTAAACAACTTTATATG
>NW_021612320.1:0-7968 GCF_004785775.1 Grammomys surdaster | reverse complement strand
GAATAAAATCAGGAATTCTGTAGACCCATTAACTCATCTAAAGTGCATTAACTCATGAAAGTTCATCTTTATGCTGATCTGCAGGAAATCTGAACAATAGGGTGGGCTGATGCCCAGGGATTGTTATATTAATTTAATAATGAGAGGGAAGGCATATCAGCTGCAAGAAGTAATCCTGAGATGAAGTCTCTTTGGTACCTTACCACAGAGCTCACCCATCACAGACCATGTAAGAATCATGGGCCACCACCTCTAGGAAGGCCACCAGCTAGCCTTAGCCTATCCTAGATGGCTCCTGACAGTTATTATTTATTGTCAACACCACAAAATTATCTGGGGAGAGAGAATCTTAATTGAGAAAACCTGTTCCAGATAGGTCTATGGGTAAGCCCTTGGGGCATTTTCTCTATTAATTATTAGTATGGGAGGGCCCAGTCCACAGTGGATGGTACCACCTTGAGCAGGTGGTCCTAGTTTCTGTAATAAGCAAGCTGAGCAAGCTATGGCTACCCTCTAAAGTGCTGGGATTACAGGTGTGGGCCACCATGCCCAGTACTCTATAACTCTGCTAACAAACCATTTCCATGCTTTAGATAACCTGTTTTATGTGGAGAAGTTAGGTTACAGACTCTCTATCTCCTTTTTCTCCAAACTAGGCCACACTCTCTGTAGCATTCCTCTCAGAGCACAGCTCTGACCTTGCACCTCTGACAGTTATTTCCCTCCCCTAGACAGCTGACTACAAAGAAAATCCAAACCTCTGTGGAGTCTTACCCAATGACCATTTCCCCAGTGCTGCAGAGGCTCAAAGTGGTCATAAATTAAAGCCCCAATTCTTATCAGGTACCTTGCATGTGTTCATAATGTGTGGCATGTATGCTAGGGCACAGGGCATAGAATCTCCTCCCCTCAACCCCAACCCAATAGGAGGAAGAAATTCCCTTTGTTCTTTGCAACTGAAGGTTTTTTCCTTCACTACCTCATCATGGCTACCTATGGCCTGATGCTTCTAATTCTCCAAGTACAACTCTTCTGAAGGGTAGTAAGTCATCTTGGCTTTCACTCTCCCACACTGAAGCCATCTTTTTCATTATTTGTCTAACAGAACTGTAGACACAGAATTCCAAGTTCCTTTGTTTGAGAACATTTTCCAGTGTCTCTACCATTGTAGCATGCCCTTATCTATGACTTTGTAAATGTTGCTAAATGAAGAGTTGACTCCTGTTTTTGATTTAGTAGAATATCATTTAAATTGTTTTTGTAGGTTTAATATCATTTAATACCTTCAATACTGGTGTCTTAGTTAGGGTATTATTGCTGTGAACAGACATCATGACCAAGGCTTGTAAAGGACAACATTTAATTGGGGCTGGCTTACAGGTTCTGAGGTTCAGTCCAAAATCATGAAGGCAGGAACATGGTGGCATTCAGGCAGGCATGGTACAGGAGGAGCTGAGAGTTCTACATCTTCATCTGAAGGCTGCTAGCAGAATACTGACTTCCAGGCAGCTAGGATGAAGGTCTGAAAGCCACACCCACAGTGACACATCTATTCCAACAAGGCCACACCTCCTAATAGTGCCACTCCCTGGGCCAAGCTTATACAAACCATCACAACTGGTGGATTTAATTTCATTTGCTGTGTACAATGAATTTATAAGGCTTCATATATCATTAGTTTTAAAAGGTGTACTCTGTGAAAATACCATTGCAATTACATGCGAGGCTCTGGTTTCGACCTTAAGCACCATGAAAAATAATTATAAATTAATAAATACTAGTAAAGAAAAACACCTTGCAAAGGACCACTCTAAGAACCGTAAATTCCCAGTGTCTCCTATCATACAGTTTAGAAGCTAGGACTAACCAGTCCCTCTACTCCTTGTCTTATGGAAACTCCAGTGCTACCTCAGCTCTATCTTTAGTTGGCTGGACAGAGAGAGGGAGGGAAGGAGGGAGGGAGGAAAGGAGGGAAGGAGGGAAGAAGGGAAGGAGGGAAGGAGGGAGGATGGATGAGCACTTGGTAGGGTGGTGCAAACCTTTAATCCCAGCATTCAAGAGGCAGAGGTAGGCAGATCTCTGAGTTCCAGGACAGCCAGAGCTACACCGAGAAACACTGTCTTAAAAAAAAAATGCAGGATAAAAGTAGTTTTTCATTTGTCTTGTTTTGCCTTTGACACACTATGGCTCCCTGGCTTGGAGAGGTCTAAACAAACCCTCAAGTCTTAAGATTTTAGGAAAGGGCTAAACAGACAGATCCCCATTTGTAAACTACTAACAGCAAAGAGATGTCTCCTACTTCTGGCCATGTGCTCTGGTGTCCCTTTCATTCTGAAGCTTGTCACCTTTGAGTTTTTAAAAGTACATACTCAGTCTTAGCCACATGATATATATATATATTTTTTAATAGAAAAGAACCCAGACTCTGGAATTCTAATTTTTGAGTGAGTTAGGAGTTCCCCTCTAGCTTCTAATTTTGTAACAAAGTAATAAAATCTAAGATACAAGTAGGAATTATTTATAGACAAAAGCCCAATATACTATTTGGTGAAATCAACATTGGTAATGTTATTAAAAATATATGCACCTGAAATACAAAGCCTCAAACATCTGTAGAGGTTAGCTTTCCGTGCCTCTGTGTGCAGTCCATCTGTAGAGGTTAGCTTTCCGTGCCCCTGTGTGCAGTCCATCTGTAGAGGTTAGCTTTCAGTGCCTCTGTGTGAGGTCCAGATGCTCCTGTGTGGTTTAGTTAGAACATGAGTTCTACTATGCAATAAGGTGAAAGCAATAAATTAGCTTTATCTTTTATTCATTCATTCATTTATTTTATTTTTGAGACAAGGTCTCACTATAGTCTGACAAGATTGAAACTGGCTGTTTAGACTAGGCTAGCCCCCAATTCACAGGCTTCTACCTGCTTTTGCTTCTCAAGTACTAGGATTAAAGGCGTACACCATCACAGTTTTAAAAGGATACAATTTTTATTTACAAAGAATCTCCTTTTTACAGGTTATTTATTTATTTATTTATTTATTTTGAAATCTTTTTCAAGACAGGGTTTCTCTGTGTAGCCCTAGCTGTCCTGAAACTTGCTCTATAGACCAGGCTGGCCTCAAACTCACAAAGATCTGCCTATCTTCATAGTGCTGAAATTAAAGGTAGAAGCCACTATCTCATGGTTTACAGTAAACTTTTAAGGGTTTCTTTAGTATTTTACATTGCAGACCTTCCTGTGTGTAGATACATTACTTTCAGGTGCATGCTACTCTTAAAGAAAGCCAAGTTCACTCACTTTCTGGCTCCCTTTTTCTTTCATTTTCCTGTCCTGTCTAGGTCACAAGTAGAGGGAAGGCTAGATACTATGGAGATCAGTGGATTTCATGCAGTTGACATGAAAACTACAACTCCCATCTTAAAAGGAATAAGAGATACTTTCTTCTGGATCCATTTTGTGTGACATTGGCCCAGGAACACTGAATTAGTTTACCCCAATGCCAAGTTCCATCACGGAAGCAGCTTTACAGTTTTATTTTTTTTTAAAATAGGTTTACAGAACAAAGGAAGTCATAAATCAAGGCAAGTTTAAAATACATTGATGGCTAAACCAGAGAGGTATTAACAACAAGATGGAAGAGCTATTCTCTAGGCCTAAGATGCTATCTGATGACATTCTTAGCTCTGAGATTGGCAGAGCTAGTGCTCTGCTAAATTAATAGCTTCTAAGAGGCTTTTATTTATTATCATAAGATATTAATTCTAAGTAAATAGCTTCTAAGAGGTTTTTATTTATTATCACAGAATGTTAGTTTTAAGTTAATAGTGCCAGCAAGCTTTTTATTTATTATCATGAGATGTTAGTTCTAAAGTTACCAACTTGCAAAAGATTTTTTGTTTATTATCACGAGTTGTTAGTTCAGACACAGAGTGGGGCCAGGAAGACTAACACTAGCTCAAGATGAAGCTGTTAGCCTCTGAACGTGCACAATTCTAATTTCTCCATAATACTGAAATTCCAATCTGTCCATCAGTCTCTGCAGACATAAACACAACCACATACCGCATCTTTTCAGGAATTTTCATCACAAAACTATTTGTTTAAATAAAAGAAACTTTGGAAAGGGGGAAAAAAAGTGCAGTGCACCAGAGAGTTGCTAGGCCAGACACAGGGATCTCTGCTGCCTGGATGCTCCATTTGGCTTCTCTTCAATACAGTTAAGAATGGGGCCTGACTAGAGAACAAAGGGACTTAACTTCAGGAAAATAACAAGGCTGAAATAGCTGGAAGAAAAGTCCTCTAGAGCCCTGACCTCAAGGTTGGCTTCTTCATAAAATCCTGTGAGAAGAAGAAAACTAGTAAACTACACATCCAAACAAGTCCCGATGCTAAAGCAACTGTCAGTAAGAATTAATTCCAATTCCCGAACTTGGTGCTGTACTACCTATAATCTCATCGTTCTGGAGGTGGAACCATGAGGATGAGGAGTTCAAATTTGGCCTTGCTGAAATACCAAGTTCTGGACCAGCTTCGACTACAGGAGACCATGGCTCAAATACAAGCAAACATACAAACAAAAAAGAAAAAAGGCAATATAGATCATTTGTGTACAATACTGTTCAAAATGTAGCTTGTTTTGGTAAAGGATGTGATTTTTCCTCCCCACCCCCCGCAGTATTTTTAGGGTACAGGTAATATCATCCAAAAAGGCTTTATGATCAGAGAGGTGAGGGCTGCAAGGCAGGGCTGAACAGGAGGAGATCTGGCTCAAGGATCGAATGGCTAGAACCTAAGGAGACCAGGGCTGTGTGGCTGCAAGTCACAAGCGCTGTCCTTTGGCCTACAGTAAGAGTTTGGAAATTACATCCAGACAACCCTTAGGGAAGCTGGCAGCGACCTCACTCGTACCACTGCGCAAATGCAAAGGTTAGCCAATCCCAGACCGGAACTTACAGCTTCCTTCCGGTGAGGGGGAGGGACTTCGGCCGATTTTCGCTTGGGCGAGGATGGGCGTTCGGGCTTTCATCGCGGATCCGGTTCGCCGTACTCTCTTAGGCAAGTTCGAGTGACTTCGGCGGTTTTCTCCATTCCGCTTACCTTCCGGAGTCTTCATTTCTACAACCGTTGACTGAAAAGCAGCAGAATTTTTTTTTTTGTTCTGTGACGGTGAGTTTCAATTTCTGTGGCCGCTAGATGGCAATGTTAACCGCCGTATCGTAGTCCTACCCACTCCACCCCGCCCTTTGTGCTTAGAAAAAAAGTCTTTCTAAATTATGCTTCCTCCATCCGGTTCTCTTTTGCTTTTTTTTTTTTAGACGCTCTTCCTTTGTGCTTGCCACTGGATAAAGCCCTTTGCTCTTCCAGTAGGCTGTTTTGTTTTTTCCTCTGTTGGGCAGCTACTTGTTTTGGCTTTTCTAAAAGTCTTTCTTTTAACTTGTCATTAGGATTAACATTGTCATTAGGATCTTTATAAACAGCCTTGTTCTTTCATTTAACCGTTTGCAGGGGTAATGATGAAAACAATTCTTATCTACATCGCTATCATCCAGGTTCACTATAGTTTACAATACTTGAGTCAGGGATTTTTTTCTTTTCCAAATGTGACAGCATCATCTACTAACTGATTTTCCTCTTTATGCCCATGTCACGTATCATAAAGGATGGTGCCTAGGGATTGTACCACACTTGCTTTGCTTCCTACTTTCAGCTCAGCATCAGAACAGCTATGTGTTCTCAACATTGGTATTTGTTGAACAAATGACCAAGTGCCTGATTTCTTCAGGCTAAATTTCTCTATCTATACAACATGACTGAGTCAGATCAGGCCTGGTGGTACAGGCCTGTAATCTAGCTACTGGGAAGACAGGTAGGAAGGGTTGCAGTTCAAGGCCTGCCTGTGCTGTAGAGTGAGTTGAAGGCCAGCTGGGACAGCTTAATGAAACTTTGTCTTGAAATTAAAAAGAAAAAAATCAGGAGAGCTGGGGATATTGTTCCATTGTAGGCCAATGCCTCTCATGTCCATCATCTTTGTATGAGATGCAGCAAAGCATTTTACAAAGCAAGTGTGTGCTTAGACAGTCATGGACTAGGGATGTTGGCAAATTTTGGTACTCTTGGTTATTGTCTCAGTATCTGTATACTACCGTTTTTATAAATGAGAATGGTGGGGTGGTGGCCCACATAGGTCAACAGCTTATGTCCTAGTAATGGGGGATGCCTGTTTACGTTTTACTTTTTTTTTTTTTTTTTGAGCAGGTCTCCAATAGCCCAGAGTATCCTTGAAGTGGCAATTTAGTCTAGCTAAGGATGACCAGAGTTTCTGGTTCCACATCCTCAAGTACTGGGATTACAGGTGTAACATCAGGGGAACATAAAGAAGGAAAGCATATCAGAATATTTTTTTAGAGGTAATTTCTCCATAAAGTGAAAAGAATATTATTGTACTGACATACTGCTGCAGCATCTCCAATTAGCCACAATGCAGTTTTAGAAGTAGATTTATTAGGTCCAAAGGCCAAACTGTTCATTCACTCTTGGAAGAGTACTCTTTCTATGAGGATTCTTCTTTACCATGCCTTTCCTATGATTTATAATAAGTTATAAATATTATAAGCTAGTATTTAAACAATAGCCATTGCCAAATATAATTACATGAAATATTAATTTCTTAAATTATTTTAACTTTAAAATATTAAATATGCTTATATGTAACTAATAAAATTTAATTTAACTATTAAATATAAATATTATATATTGTTGTTATTATTATTGAGGTACTGAGTATTGACCTTATATATGCTAGGCAGATGCTCTACCACTGACCTATATAGCCCAGCCCTCATGTTTTTGACTTGTTTGTTTGTTTGTTTGTTTGTTTTCTGAGGCAAGGTTTCTCTAGGTAGCCCAGGTTGTCCTCCAAGTCAGAGATCTGCCTGCCTCTGCTTCCTGAATGCTGGGATTAAAGGCATGTGCCACTACCACCCTGCTCCCAGCCCTAATTTTTAAAGGTAGTTAGATTATTAATTTTACTAGTTGCAGGTATAGAAATTAGCTACTATCTGTCACCTGCATTGCAAATTCTTCTTCTTTGTTTTTGAAAGTGAATTATGACAATTTATTAACAAGGTAGACAGTTTTTTCACCCAAGTAGGTAAAGTTCACAAATTTGGGTGTCTTCCTTCCACACAGAAACCACCCATCCATCTGTGGATTGCTCCACTTTAAAAATCCGTGCTGCCGAAGTGAACGCTGCCTTGCAAGGCTTTGACTTATTTTTAAGTTTGCAGTTATGTTTATCATTTTCAGATGTATAATTATCTTTTTCTCTAACAAAATTTGTTGACCTTTTGCCCCAATGCTGGAATAAAGTTTACTGCTTAGACTGTGCAAGGTGAGTGCCCAACTGCTGAGTTCTACCCTCAGCCCTCACACCGTTTTAGGGGCTAGTCTTGTGTAGAAAGCTAAAGGGATCCCTCTGATTTACCCCACTCCTCCTGTTATTTATTTATTTACTTATTTATTTTTCATGTGCATTGGTGTTTTACCTGCCTGTATTGTCTGTGTGAGGGTGTCAGATCTTGGAGTTGCAGATAGCTGTGAGTTACCCTGTTTGTGTGGGGGATTAAACCTGGGTCCTCTGGAAGAGCACCTAGTGCTTTTAACTGCTGAGCCACCTCTCCAGCCCCTTGTTGCTTATTTTTATCTTTACTCTTCTTTTGAATTTCTATTTACCCTGCTTAAACTCCCCACTAAAATGCCTTGAAGAGCCGAAGAAACAAAAGGAAAGAAAAAGAAAAAAAAAAAAAAGAAAATCAGTCCTTCATAGGAATGCCCACCCTTAGTCCTTCCCCCATTCCACCCACTTCTCCTCTGAGGGGGTAGGGCTTTCCTGGGTATCACCTCATCCTGGCACTTCAAGTATCTGCAAGGCATGACAAGGCATCCCAGCTAGAAGACCATATCCTATGGACAGA
>NW_021612319.1:1532-1870 GCF_004785775.1 Grammomys surdaster | reverse complement strand
CAGTATGTGTTCTTTTATGACATTGGAGACTACTCTGTTGTGAAAAGCCTTTACCACATTGATTACATTGATAAGGTTTCTCTCCAGTGTGTGTTCTTTTATGGCATTGGAGAGTAAACTGTTTTGAAAAGTGTTTACCACATTGATTACATTGATAAGGTTTCTCTCCAGTATGTGTTCTCTTATGACGTTTGAGATTACTGGACCTTCCAAAGGCTTTACCACAATGATTACATTTATAAGGCTTCTCTCCATTATGTGTTCTTTTATGATATTGGAGAGTACTCTGTAGTGAAAAGGCTTTACCACATTGATTACATTCATAAGGTTTCTCTCCA
>NW_021612319.1:0-1522 GCF_004785775.1 Grammomys surdaster | reverse complement strand
CTTTTATGACATTGGAGATGACTGGGTCTTGCAAAGGCTTTACCACACTGATTACATTCATATGGTTTCTCTCCAGTATGTGTAGTTTTATGACATTGGAGATAACTGGGTCTTGTAAAGGCTTTACCACAGTGATTATATTCATAAGATTTCTCTCCAGTATGTGTACTTTTATGATATTGGAGATGACTGGTCCTTGCAAAGGCTTTACCACACTGATTACATTCATATGGTTTCTTCCTGCTATGACTTCTTATATGCCTGCAATGATAATTGGCACAAGTGAAACCTTTAAAACTTTCATTATCCTGATCAATCATTTAATGAATATGAATTAATTTTACAGTTTGGTTTAATAATAAAGAAGAACCATATCTTAAGGTTTTATCATTTCATATATTCATAGTGTTCTCCCCAACTCTGGCTTGATGCCTCTTTGAAATCACCTGTGATGACAAGAATATTTACTACATGGCTCACAGGTATAACATCCTTTTTCTCTATGATATTCCTATATGATGTATTTCATGTATCTAAAGGAAAATGCAAAAAAGGAGACCTTAGTAACACTGATTATATTCATAAATTTTCTGTAGTGTGAATCACCCCACATTAGCACTCTGAATCAGGAAAAACAGAAAAATTTACACTTTTCTAGTTCCCCTGTTGATAAGCAGCAGTGTGACTTCAGGGATGTTCCCAGTAAAGTCAGAACACCAATTAATTGCAAACTTCTACCATATTCAGAAAATCTTTCAAAGGCAGAATGCTACATATCTTCTTACTGTTCTGGAATAAAGACAGGGATGTTGCTCCTTTAAATATTCCTATGCTCACATAGGTTTTTTTTGTTTGTTGTTTTTATTCTGACACTTGATATACACATAAAAACAATAAATGAAAGCTTTCCACAATGAATCAAAACCATTTGAGTTTTCATTTCTTCTAGACATACTGTATGTGGATTGAGGTTTCTCCAAGGCAACATTCTTGACTCTCATAAAGTGACCTCTCAGTAAACTTAGCAATGTCACTACAAAAGTATGAGTATCACAAAATTTACCACAGACTATTTACGTATTGCATGGCTTTGGATATATGTTTATCACTCTTCAATGTGCAACATCTTAATATTATGAGACTGATCAGATTGGTAGTTCCACAGCATAGCTCTAATGGAGTTACAAATCACATAAATGCATCTCTTAAGGCATTGTTTTTATGTCTCCTTCCTTAGAAGAATGCCTTTAAACACAAGTAAGATAACTGACATTAAGGCCCATGGCTTTGTGAGAATATTTTAATCATAGCTATGCTTAAAGGACTGATATTTGACATACTTCCTTTACTTTCCAGTTTCCAGGACATATTAAAATTGCCTCAGAGGCATATATGGTTCAGTTTGCACATTAACATTACCTTTTGTACCTTCTAGAATTTTGAAATTCTGTTTCAATATGGTGGTCTTCCCAATTGTACCCTAAAACACAGTATGAGAAAATGAATGATATAGTATTGGAAA
>NW_021612318.1:0-2451 GCF_004785775.1 Grammomys surdaster | reverse complement strand
CTACTGGGTCTGGAAAGTATGTACATTACTATACAAACAAGGCTTATTTATGGCCAGAGCTGTCCCAGGGGCAGGGCTTAGCAAAGTGGTGCTTGTTAAATTCTAGCTCTATACAGAAAAGAATGCAAATAGACCTATATTCTTCTCCCTGCACAAACTCATATCCAAGTGGATGAAAGGCTTAAGATTAGCCCAGACCCAGTAAACCTGAGAGAAGAGTAAGGGGAGAACTTCCAGAATTCACTGTCACAGGAGGAGTCAGCCTTCTGAACAGAACACTAATAATGCAGGCGCTAAGATCAACAATTCGTAAGTTGGATCTCATGAAACAGTGATGCTTCTGTAAAGCAAACAGTCTAAGGAATGAGAAAAGTGTTTGTTCCATACCGACGTCTGATAAAGTTGTAATATACAAAAATAAATACAGACCCCAGAAAACTAGATGTTCTAAAAGCTAAAATTCCAGATTAAAAACTAGAGTACAGTTTTAAACCACCAACTCCTGTAGAGTGAAAAATTACAGATGTTGGGTATATAGAATCCTTTTTAGACATATAAAATATTCTTTAGGCTTTCTTTATAAGGACATGGAAAATTTTCTGAGAAACAGAGCCATGAAGCAAGTTAAGAATGTGGACAGGCACCGGGCGGTGGGGGCGCACGCCTTTATCCCCAGCTCTTGGGAGGCAGAGGCAGGTCTTCTGAGTTCGAGACCAGCCTGGTCTACAGAGTGAGTTCCAGGACAGCCAGGACTACACAGAAAAACCTTGTCTCGAAAAAACAACAACAACGAAAATGAATGTGGACAGGCTAGTTACAGGAACTGGCTAGAATGTAATTTAGCCAGCAGGGAACCAAGCTGAAAACCGCAGTGACATGGCAAGGCAGAAGTAACAGGGCAGGACCACATTCTTGAGAAAGGTAAGCATACAGAGAGTTTTCACCTGATCCTGACTCATGTAGGTTGGGTTCCTTTGGAATGTTCCACTATTTTTATGTTATGCCACCTTAACAACCCCTCATCCCCCTCCCCATTCCTTGGTTTGTGGTTTTTCCCCTTAAAAACCCCTCTCAAACTGGCTGTCAGGGTCAATTCAGCTCCTGCTTGGGCATACGAATTGACAGGCAGCTAGCTGTCACATGCCCGAATAAACCTTTTGCTCTGGTACATGGTGTCTTGAGCAGATTACTGGGTGGTCGTGACTTTCTGAGACTTGAGTGACTGTCTCCCCTCTGCGGAGGTCTTCACTCTCAACAGATAATCTGAAATGACTCAGAAACACTCAAACGTTCACTGTCCTCAGCCATTATGGAATTGCAAATAAAAACTACTTTGTGACTCTATATGACACATGTCAAAGTGGTTATCATCAATAACATAAATGACCTTTCCATATTAGTGAGAATATAAAGCAAGTGTTCCACGCACTACTCCTTTGTTGGACTCTAAGATCCAAAACCAGGGGATATGCCCCCACAGAAATGCCGGGGAAGGGACTTGCTGCAAACACATGAGGTTTGCACTCACATGCAGGCAAGAGAGTGCTGAACAAGAGCTGGGTACAGTGTTTATGGGTACAGTATAGTTCATGAGGGCAAACCACACAAAGTCTCAGGTTCGGTCTCTAGGTGACTAAGATTATGACAAGGAGTGCCTTTCTTTTGCCTAGGTTTGTTAAGTTAAGGGCTCAGCTTCCTGATTTCTAGAATGTATCTAAGTGCTCTGGGCTCTCCTCACCGGAAGGTGGGTTCCCACCCCTGTGGTCTGAGGAATGTTAATCAGCCTCTCCCTTCCTCCTCTGAATGTTAATCCAGCAAGTGTCCTCTGACTAAGGAATGTGTCCCTCCCGGGATGTGGCCTGAGACAGTGAGATTCTTGAGACTACAAAATCCTACATTTAGACCCAAAAGTCTTACACTTGTAGGAGTGTAAACTAATATAGCCAATATGAAAATCAATATGAGGATTCCTCAGGAAACTAGGAAATCTGTCTTCCTCCAGACCCAGCTCTATCAGTCTTGTGCATACATGAAAAAGGTACTCCACCCAGCAACCCAGAAGGACACATAATCACCTATGTTCATAGCAGCTTTATGTGTACTAGCCAGAATATAAAAACAAAGATGTCCTACAGCTATAGAATGGATTAAAAAGATATAATATGTTTATACAATAGAGAACCACTCAACAGCTAAATATCTGACAACATAGAATGAATCCATGACAACAGGCTGATGATTACAACTAGAGAAAAATCAGCCAACATGAGGTAACCCAGACCGAGAATGACAGAAATGTCACCCAATCCCTGGTAAGTGGATATTACCCCCTAGGTAAGTTTTCATCCAGCTATCACTCTACCAACCCAGAGAGGTTTTATAAAGAGAAGTGTTGTAGAGGGGACACAGACATCTTTCTGGAGAGCAGAAATAGAATAGACGCTCTGGGTA
>NW_021612317.1:0-1495 GCF_004785775.1 Grammomys surdaster | reverse complement strand
ATACATGGCCAGGTGTTACAAGTGTTTATGCTTTAAGCCAAACACACTTTCTAACTGAAATGTCACATATAACATGTTTTCAGTGTTGTAAGCGCTGTTGTACTTGCCTTTATCTCTGGATGTAGGAATGCTTTCCAATGTGTGTATCTTTATTGTATGTTTATACAGTATGTTGAATAGTGCTTTTCTGCTGGAATCTAGCAACTTTCTTAGACATACCATATGAAACAATTAAATATACATGGCCGGATGGTACAAGTGTTTTTGCTTCAAAGCAAACACACATCCTAACTTAAATGCGACAACTAACATGATTTCATTGTTTTCAGTGGTGTTGTACTTGACATTACCTCTGGAAGTACGAATGTTTTGTAATCCAAATATCTTTACACTAGGCTTTTTCGATACGTTGTATAGTGCTTTTCTTCTTTAATCTATCAACTTACTTGGACATGCCATATGAAACATTGAAACATACATGGCCAGACGGTAAAAATGTTTATGCTTTAAAGCAAACTCAAGTCCTAATTGATATGTCACATATAACGTAGTTTAAGTCTTTGCAGCTGTATTGTACTTGCCTTTAGCTCTGGAAGTATGAATGCATTGCAGTGCATTTTAGAGTAGTTTTGTTTAATTTTTTGTATTGTGCTTTTCTGCTGGAATCTAGCAACTTACTTGGACATGTCACATGAAACAATGTAGAACACGAGACCGGATGGTACAAGTGTTTATGCTTTAAAGCAAACAATGGTCCTACACAAAATTTCACATGTTTCATGATTTGAGTGTTTTCAGCGGTGTTGTACTTGCCTTTAGCTCTGGAAGTACGAATTCTTTGCATTGCCTGTATCTTTACTGGAGGTTTGTTCAATACATTGTACAGTGCTTTTCTGCTGGAATCTAGCAACTTACTTGGAAATGCCATATGAATCAATGTAGTATACATGAACAGATGGAACAAGTGTATATGCTTTAAAGCAAAAGCAAGTCCAAACTGAAATGTCAATTGTAACATGGTTTAAGTGTTTTCAGCAGTATTGTACTTGCCTTTTGCTCTGGAAGTACGAATGCATTGCAAAGAATTTTAGACTAAGTTTGTTCAATAAGTTGTATAGTGCTTTTGTGCTGGAATGTAGCAACTTTCTTGGACAAGCAATATGAAACAATTATATATACATGGCCGGATGGTACAAGTGTTTATGCTTTAAAGCAAACACACGTCCTAAATGAGATGTCACATGTAACATGATTTGAATGTGTATCGGCTGTGTTGTACTTCCTTTTAGCTATGGAAGGACGAATGCATTGCAATGCACGTATATTTACACTACGTTTGTTCAGTAAGGTGTATACTGCTTTTCTGCTGGAATCTAGCAACTTTCTTGGACATGCCTTATGAAACAATGTAGTATGCATGACCGGATGGTACAAGTGTTCATGCTTTAAAGCAAACACAGGTACTAACTGAAATGTCACATGTAATGCTGTTTAA
>NW_021612316.1:4443-6422 GCF_004785775.1 Grammomys surdaster | reverse complement strand
AGAGAGAGAGAGAGAGAGAGAGAGCAGAAGGAACAGTTCTTTTATGGGAGAGCCAGCTGGTACCTGGCTGTTGCTAGGTAACGGTTGGGCGGAGCCTAGAGGAAATGCTAACACCCCACAACTAATTTTTATTCTCTCACCAGTCACTGCGCCTCTCTTACATGTAACATTGTACCGGGCACTTGGTATCGTGGCTGCTTAAGTTATGTTTTATGGTTTCAAGGTTTGGGGGAAAGTAAACAGAAAACAGTGACCATTGCCAAGAGAAGAGTACGGGGCTTGTCTGGAACAGAGAGACTGAAGAGGGTGACCTGCGGGTCAGCAGAGACAGTCGCAACCCCCCTGGGTAGGTTTAAGGACAGAGTGTGCCACAAGCAGGGGAAAAGCTTTGGCAACTAGGCCACAGGAGTGACAGTGTCACAATGTGTTCAGGGAACTAGTGCCGTTCAGGATTATTGAGAATCAAAGATCAAGGAAGGGAGGGAGATGGGTGAGCCAGGTGTGTGCTCTAAGAAGCTGCAAATGGCAGCCCATAACCAACCACAGCACCCAGGGAGCAGGAGGATCGTGGCCCGGAATAACTTGTGAGACTTTGTCTCAAAACGAACAACCAAAGTCACCTACCATCATGACCAGGTCAGCGACAAAGTGCTAGTTAGTTTGTGTTGTGTGGGAAAGAGAAAATGGCAAGATAGATGTCTCAGAGCGATCCTGAAAAAGATCCACAAGTTGGATCAAGAGAAATGAAGATGGAAGCGGAAACACCAGATAGAAACATTCAGTGGTTCTCAACCTGTGGGTCAAGACCCCTTTCGTTGTGAAGTAGCAACGAAATAATTTTATAGTTGGGGGTCACCACAACATGAGGAACTGTATTAAAGGATCACAGCAGTAGGACGTTGAGAACTACTGGCTCAAACAAAGAGGAGAGAACTGAGCCCAGGAGAGCAGGCTTCCTCCTCCTATCTTTTCTGATTCTGGATTTTGTATGAATACCGTCTTCTTCACACAGGGCAACACTTAACGGGATGAATTGGAGTGTAGCATTAAAAACTCTTTGCTAGTCTCATTTGGTATTTTCATGTTGTGTTTAGGACCAAGTGGTACCTGTAACATCCTTTTGTTTTCAGGGAAACCTCAGAAACTCTAGAGAAGTCAGAAATAGAAGGTGCACACTCAGTCTCTCTCTCTCTCTCTCTCTCTCTCTCTCTCTCTCTCTCTCTCTCTCCTCTTCTCTTACAGGAAGCCTATAATCTAAATTACTAAATTACTAAATCTAAATTACTAAATAGTAAAGTATTAAGGCAGTAACCTAAATGCAGTTTCTATAGTTGCCCAAAACAAATGAATAAAGCATCTTTTATTGGATGGTAATGTCTCCTGCCAAACAAACAGGGATGTGCTCACATGCACACATGTGAAAGGATATGTGGTGGTGGCAGGTGTTGCATGCGTATGAATGCATGCAACTGGGCTTAGTCTGTGTGATTTCTGACATAGATAAATTTGAGTATGCAAAATACTTTTGTTCCAGGTTTTCTGTGCACTGAGTTTATAGTTTGTTGGAAATGACTTCTCTTCTATATCCATCGTTCATGAGCATGTCTTTGAAGCAGAGCTACCATGCATCAAGAGTTTATGTTTCTTTGCTCCCAGCTTTCACAGGAATACAAATTCTTTTAAAGGCTAGAGTACTCTGGGCATCCAGATCCTTCTCCTTCTGAGTTTTTTTTTTTTCTTTTTTCTTTTGTCTAGCAAGTAATACATCTGCTGGTCCTCGCCCCCAGCTCTGATTATTACTTCTCTCAATTAATGGCTGTAAAGAAGCCGATTGTATAACCAGGCAAATTTTCACATCTTAAAATAGCCTAATCTCTGTTACCAGGTTTGGGGCGTAAAGCCAGGAGATCTTCTTCAGGGAACACTTAGATGGTGAGTCCCTTCAGGGAGCACTTAGATAGTGAGTCCCTTCAGGGAGC
>NW_021612316.1:0-4433 GCF_004785775.1 Grammomys surdaster | reverse complement strand
GTGAGTCCCTTCAGGGAGCACTTAGATAGTGAGTCCCTTCAGGGAGCACTTAGATGGTGAGTCTCTTTAGGGAGCACTTAGATGGTGAGTCCCTTCAGGGAGCACTTGGATTGTGAATTCCTTTTTCTTGTCTTCAATCACAGCCCTCGAAGGGCTGTTCCTCAAGAGGGTTCCAGCCACAAAATGTGAACAAAATTTGTAATCAGATATGTCAGGGAATGGAAGTCTCAGGAAAAACAAAGGTCTTAAGGGATTCCTTAACCATCTTGACAACCACCTTTACCATCTTGTAGTAAGCAGTGTGGACTATTTGTCTTCCTGTTAGACAAGGCCGAGCATCACTAGATCTTGGCACTTGTCTGAGGAAAGGTCTACAGGTGTCTTCTGGGGTTTATGTTGAGTTTATTTTCTCTTCCAGTTTCAGGTACCTTACAAGTCATTTATTTGGTTATAATTAGAGCTGGCTTAGAAGCAAATGACCTGATAATTGTTTTCGGGTGGCATCATTTCTTCCTAGGGGACAGTGGAGAAAGTCCAGCTATGACACTAAAGTAGAGAACTCAAGTGGGTTTCTTTCCTCAGGCACTGATCCTGTGGCTATTCTGGACCCAGAGCTCTAGGACCTGTTTCCAACCAAGATCAGGATTCATGGGCAGCTTGGGCTGCCCACCTATAAGAAGAGACTGTAAGCCTTACAATTAACACAGAATTATTTACTTAGGGAATTGAGAGCTCTGAGTCCTACAGTCAAACATAGAAGATTTATTATGAAAGAGCAGTTTTAAGAGCAAGAGGAATAACCTCTTTAGGTTTTCTATTCCAAAAGGACCTCTAAACAGCAAGGTTGCAGAAAGCTAAACCTAAGTTTTAGCGGTGTTAAAGTTATCTTTTCTTCTCATGGCACACCTTGGCAAAGACCCCTGGAGCTCTCATATCACTTAGCAAATGCCAAATGCAAACACGAAGACCTTTCCCCATTTTGACACAAACAAAATTGGACAGATCCTCTGTGGCATTTGTTTTAGCTTCTGAATTCTCATGCTACTGGAGTGTAGAAATTATCCCCAGAGCAGTTTGGTCATGTCTCACCATCCCTTGAGATGACATGGCAACAGACGTCACAGCATGGCTCTGGAAGTCAGTCTTACCTCTGGCTATGTTTTGCAATCTCCCAACACAGATGACAAATCTCATAGCTGTGTATCTTCCTGCATCCTTAAAGACACAGTCTCAGAGCTCAGTGAACAGTAGAGTAGCGTTTCTCAACCTGAGAGTCATGATCCCTTTGGGGGTCAAACTACCCTTTCACAAGGGTTGACTAAGACCATTGGAAAACACATATTTACATTATGATTCATAGCAGCAGTAAAATTACAGTATAAAGTACCAACAGAAATAATTTTATGGCTGAGGTTCACCGAAACATGAGGACCTGTTGGGTAACAGTATTAAGAAGGTTGCGAACCACCACTATAGAGGATTGATGATCATAGATATGAGATTATTCTATAAACTTTGTTATAAGCCACCCTGAATTAAAAAAAAACAAGACTGAATAAAATATACATGAACAGGAAACATACCCGATACCCACACGCATAGAATTTTAGAGACAACTGATTATACAAAGTAGTAATTTTAGTAGTCAAATGTCTTAGTAACAGACAGTAGGGCCTTTGTCAGTTTACATGACAAAGCTGAGTTGGTTGCTATGGAAGTTGTATTTGTAAATAAAACTGAAGTTTCAATAGTCAAATGCATATTGAGTCATGTCCCTGAGTCACCAGGGCAAACACTGGTTTTCTAGGACCACAGAGGGAAGGGACTTTTGGAAGAGAGTTAGAAATGGAGCTTACGTCACGCATACACACGCAAACACACACACACACACACACACACACACACGACTCTGAACCTTCTTCACCCCCAAACACCCACTCCTTTAAGTCAGTGATCCTCAGCTAAGGCGCACGAAGACATCTTTAGTTGTCACACCCACAGCAGTTGACAAAGGTGCTACAGGCATTAGTGGGAAGTAGGCAGAGAAGTGACAACCATGTACTCAAGACTGCTGTGCCCAGCAAACAGTATTTGGCAAACCTGTCAATAGTGCTGAGATTGGCAGACATGATTTTTAAATAACTACATGAAGGGCTGACAGCTCCCAGATGTAGGCTAACTCTATCTTTGTTAATAAAGTTTTATTGAAACACTGTCACTCTCATTCTTGTGGATAGTAGCTATGCTTGCTTTCAGACTACAATGTCACAGTTGAGTGTCTGTGACCAAAAATTCTAAAAATACTAATATTTATTTTTTGGGGGGCTCTTTACAAAACATAAAAGAGAGATCTCTCTTACTTTCTTGCCGCTGATTTATTTAGCCTCCTAAATAGAACAGTTGTGGCAACCAACGATGTTCTAATGGGCCTCAGCTGAGGTTCACTGCTGTAAATTACCAGAGTGTGTGTTTGGGGCAGGAGCAGGCTCCATTCAGGCATGTCTGAAAGACTTCTCTGTAAGAATACAGCCATTTTTATTTTTAATTTTCAGATAGGTATATGTCACTCATTAATTATTAGATATTAGGCAATTTAGTCTTGAAATGTCCTCTATAGATCATTGCTATTCCTGAAATTTTCTGTCCTAACAATCATTCAACCAAAATCATAATAATATTAAATGAGATTTTATCCAAAATGTTCTGTCATTCTAGGTTGTGCGAGACCTTACACATATCCAGATTTATATTCCTTCATTAAGAAAAAAATATTATTATAAAGTTTGATATTTAAAACAACACTTGTTTATTTGTAATGAAGATATAAATCTCTATAAATTATTGGAGCCTTCCAATCTTGGTCTTTTGGTGACTGCTTACACAGGTTTCCAGAATTGCTTATATCAAATGCGTCCTGGAAATGTTCTGATCTCTGTTCTTCAACAACGTATCAATGGTTCTCAACCTGTGAGTTGCAACTGCTTTGGCAAACCTTTGTCCCCAACAATATTTACATTACGATTCGTAACAGTAGCACAATGACAGTTATGAAGTACCAACAAGATCATTTTATAGTTATGGGTCACCACACGTGAGGAACAGTATTAAAAAGGCCACAGCATTAGGAAGTTGAGAAGCACTGTGCTTCACAACACCTATAAGGTCTCCCTCACCACTCAGTCACCCAGCCAGGCAAACGAGCTACTCACTGTCTCCATCAATACTCCCCTTTGCAGGGATGTGTCCTGGACCAGGAGTTTGTTCCATGATCAATCATAATAAAACCTAGCCTATTAGCCTGCCTTGGCCACTTATTATCTGTGTGACTTTAAGCATATGGGAACATCTCATTAGCCATCTGATAGCCTTAAAAACTTAACACGTAGATGATTTCCTCTAAAGGCCTAGTCTCCACAAGCTGTTGCTTAATTTTCTTTGGTTTAAAAAATGTGAATGCTCTTGGATTTTCCTTAGAAAGTATTTTTTTATCTTTTTTTTTTCTTGAGCTTAAAGAAAATTGGTGTCTTAAGACCAATATTCTTCCTTGGTTTCAGTGCTAGTCTCTCCCAGATGTTTAAATAGTTGTGAATTATCTGCCTATGAATCATTGCTATTCCTCAGGGTTCCTCCCTCACGATTTGTTCAGCGAAGCCTGTGCCATCAAAGCACGTGTTCTCTTCTTCGTTGTTTAGTTTACATATTTGGAAACAGGTTTGAATGTTTATATAAAGGGCTCAAATAAACAAGCTGTAAAAATGTAAGAAAAACTCTTTTTTGTTAGTATTTTTTAAATATACTTTGGTCACAAATCTTGTCTATTTTTTTCCCAAAATTATCAGGATTGTTAACTCTGTCTTTTATGAACATGAAAAATCCTCTCAATGGGATTTCTTTCCACAAAATAGTTCTCTAGTGATTAACTTCACAGAACCTCAAATCAAGTCTAATTTTAGTTAGGGTTTTCAGCTCCAGAGTCAAAGAATTACCACTTAGAACTAAGCCAAGATTCATCTTGCCTTAATTCTTGCCTTTGACAATGGTCCAGAGGCAAGAAAAAGATAAGGGGTAGAAAGTCAAAGAGGAACGAGCACAGCTTCTGGACAGTGCTCACGAAGGTGACATCATTATCCACGGGCAGCACTCACAAGAGTGTCATTTTCCCTGGGCAGTGCTCATGAAATTCCTGATGTTTGGGTTTTATTAAGGAGATTTACTTATCCGTGTATATTGCCTGACCATCTTCTCACAGTTCCTACTGTACTCCAGACTCATTACCGAGTCACAGTCAGGCACTTCAGGATAACACTTTAGGACAGTTAAACAGAGTGAGGACAGTTTTAGTAAATGCTAGTCATAAATAATATAAGCTTTGCATGTAACATTCTTAAGTCTCTCTCTCTCTCTCTCTCTCTCTCTCTCTCTCTCTCTCTCTC
>NW_021612315.1:0-1674 GCF_004785775.1 Grammomys surdaster | reverse complement strand
CAACATCCCCTATCTCCAAGAAGATGTTCCACACATACACCAGGCCTGCCCACTCCCTGAAGCCTCAAGTCTCTTGAGGTTAGGCATGCCTTCTCCCACTGAGGCCAGACCCAGTATTACTCTGCTATATATGTGTCAGGGGCCTCAGATCAGCTCATACATGCTATCTGGTTGGTGGCTCAATGTTTGAGAGATTTCAAGGGTCTAGGTTAGTTGAGATTGATTTGTCTCCAGATTGGGTTAGCAGCCTTCTCAGCTTCATCCAACCTTTCTCTGATTCAACCACAGGGGTCCCTGACTTCAGTCCAATGGTTATGTGTAAGTATCTGCATCTGTTTTAGTCAGCTGCTTGTTGAGCCTCTCAGAGGACCTCCGTGCTAGGCTGGTGTGTGTGAAAACACCATAGCATCAGTAATAGTGTTTGGCCTTGGAGCCTCCCCTTGAGATGGATAGCAAGTTGGACCAGTCACTGGACCTCCTTTCCTGCGGGCTCTTCTTCGGTTTAGTCTCTGAAGTTATTTTAGAGAGGAACAATCCTGGGTCAGAATTTTTGACTGTGGGATGGCATCCCCATCCCTCCACTTGATGCCCTGTCTTTCTACTGAAGGTGAACTCTACAAGTTCCTTCCCCCACTGTTGGGCATTTCACCTAAGGTCTCTCCCTTTGAGACCTGAGAGTCTCTCACCTACCAAGTCTCTAGTACTTTCTAGATGGCCCCTCTACCTCCCCCTACCCCAGGTTCCATATTTCTATTCATTCCACTGGCCTCAGGACTTCTCTCATTTCTATCCCTCCATACCTGATCATGTTCTTCTTTTCCTCTGCCACTCTCCTCTCCCATCCAGGCCCCTCCCTTCCTCTGTCTTCAGTGATTATTTTATTTTCCCTCACAAGTGGGATTGAAGCATCCTCACTTGGACACTTTCGACTGCTAACATTCTTGAGTTCTGTGGATTGTATCCTAGGTATTCTGTACATTTTGGCTAATGCCCACTTATTAGTGACTACATACAATGCATGTTCTTTTGGGTCTGAGTTACCTCACTCAGGATAATATTTAATAGTCCCATCTATTTTCCTGCAAATCTCATGATGTTTTCATTCTTAATAGCAGAATAGTATTCCATTGTGTAAATGAACCACATTTTCTGTATCCACGCTTCTTTTTTGGGACATCTGAGTTGTTTGCAGCTTCTGGCTATTACAAATAAGATTGCTGTGAACATAACGGAGCACGTGACCCTGTAGTATGGTGGGGCATCTTTTTGGTATATGCCCAAGAGTTGTATAGCTGTATCTTCAAGTAGATCTATTTCCTATTTTCTGAGGAACCACCAGATTGAGTTCCAGAGTGGTTATACCCGTTTGCAATCCCACCAGAAGTGGAGGAGTGTTCTTTCTTTTCCACATCCTCCCCAACATGTGCTATCACCTGAGTTTTTTATCTTAGCCATACTGATTGGTGTAAAGTGGAATCTTGGGGTCATTTTGATTTGCATTTCTCAATGATTCTGATAGATTACAAAGTGGGAAAGAGCTTCGAACTCATGGGCACAGGGTGAAATTTCCTAAATAGAATTCAAGAAGCTGACCTCCAAAAAACTGAACAACCCGAGCAAAAGATAAGGTATAGAGCTAAACAGAGAATTCACAACAGAGGAATCTTGAATGGC
>NW_021612314.1:0-1391 GCF_004785775.1 Grammomys surdaster | reverse complement strand
AGCTGAATCAGTGAAGTGCATGCCATACAAATAAAGAAGCTGTGCCCTATCCCCAGAGCACACAGGACAATAAAAGTACATGGTGCCCAGTATAGGAGAGGCAGAGACAAGCATATCCTTGGGGCTCACTGGCCAGTCAAGGCTAACTAGCGAATCTGACTGAGAGACTTTATTTCAAAAAAAAGGTGAGCAGTTCCAATGAATGACCCCTTAAGTTTTACAAACATGCACACACACACACACACACACACACACACACACACACACACGTGCTCGCGCACACGCACGCACACACACACATACTCCCATTAAACTTGCCATTAAGCTGGATGACTTGAGTTCAGTTCAGTTGCTAAGATCTGTATTTTAGAAAAGAACTGATATCCGTGGCTTGCCTTTGATCTCCACATACATATGGCACACGTGTGCATAAATGCACCAAAAAAAGGAAGGAAGAAAGAAAGGAAGAAAATAAAAGTTAAAAAATAAATAAGTCTATTTTTAATTAAAAAAAAAAAACAACCTCACTGCTTTAGGGATTAGAGAAATGGGTCAGTAGTTAAAAGCAATAACTGCTGTTCTAGAAGATACTGGTTTGTAGGAGGCGCTAAGGAGGGAGGAGTAAGGAGAGGAAGAGGAGAAGGAAGAGGAGGAGGAAGGAGAGGAAGAGGGGAAGGAAGAGGAGAAGTTAGGAGAGGGAGAGGAGACAAGAGAGGGGAACATGGAGGCAGATGTTCACGTGTCTCCCGCAGTCAAAGGTAGTTGGTATATCTACAATGGGTATTCGGTTACACCTCTGATTGAGTGGGCATCTTGTTACTGATCATTACCAAATACGCAAGTCTTTGGATAATCTAAGCATTTAGACTCTCATTTGTCCCGAGCCCTCGTGGTTGGCGGGATCCTCTGGGGAATACCCAGCCTTGTGGAGACAGTGTAGAATATTGGCAGAGCCATCTCCCACGCTGGCTTCATGTGGGTGGCAGGGCTGGTGTTTCTTGCTGGCTGTTTCTAGCTGCTGTGTGCACGTGGCCTCTGGCTACAGAACAAGGCAGCTGAGCTAGGCAGAGTAGCAGCAGCTCAGATAGCCGGCTTGAGCAGCGGCCGTTTTAAATAATTATGTCAACACAGGTTTGATTCTCAGCACCCACATGGTGGTTCACAAACATCAGGAACTCCAGTATCAGAGGATCACATACCCTATTCTGTCCTCTGTGGGCACCAGGCATGCATGTGGTGCACAGACATACATGCATGCAAAATACTCATACACACAAAATACAAATAAATCTCAAAAAATAGTTCTTTATGACTCAACATTTTTTCTTTGCCCTCCTCCTTTACTCTTCTTCCTTCCTTCCTTCCTTCCTTCCTTCCTTCCTTCCTTCCTT
>NW_021612313.1:643-1997 GCF_004785775.1 Grammomys surdaster | reverse complement strand
TTACTTGGACATTCCATAAGAAACATGTAAGATACATGGCCTGGTGTTAAAAGTGTTTTTCCAGTAAACCAAACACACTTTGTAACTGAAATGTCACATATAATGTGATTTAGGTGTTTTCAGCTGTTTTGTACTTGCCTTTAGCTCTGGATGTAAGAAAACACTGCCATGTATGTATCTTTACATAAAGTATGTTCAATATGTTCTATAGTGCTTTTCTGCTGGAATCTAGCAACTTACTTTGACAATCCACATGTAACAATGAAAGATACATGGCCGGGTGTTAAAAGTGTTTCTGCTTTAAACCAAATACACTTCCTAACTTAAATGTCACAGGTAACATGATTTAGGTGTTTTCAGCTGTGTTGTACTTGCCTATAGCTCTCAAATTAAGAATACACTGCAATGTGTGTATCTTTACATGAGGTTTGTTCAGTACATTCTATAGTGCTTTTCTGCAGGAATCTAGCAACTTACTTCGACATTCCATATGTATCAATGAAAGACTCATGGCCGGGTGTTAAAAGTGTTTCGGCTTTAAACCAAACACACTTCCTAACTGAAATATCAGAGGTAACATGATTTAGGTTTTTTCAGCTCAGTTGTACTTGCCTTTAGCTCTGGAAGTAAGAAAACACTGCCATTCATGTATCTTTACGTGAAGTATATTCATTTGGTTCTATAGTGCTTTTCTGCTGAAATCTAGCAACTTACTTGGACAATCCATATGTAACAATGAAAGGTACATGTTCGGGTTTTAAAAGTGTTTCTGCAGTAAACCAAGCACACTTCCTAACTGTAATGTCACAGGTAACAAGATTTAGGTGTTTTCAGCTGTGTTGTACCTGCCTATAGCTCTGAAATTAAGAATACACTGCAATGCTTGTATCTTTATATGAGGTTTGTTCAGTCCGTTCTATAGTGCTTTTCTGCTGGAATCTAGCAACTTACTTGGACATTCCATATGAAACACTGTAAGATACATGGCCGGGTGTTAAAAGTGTTTCCGCTTTAAACCAAACACAGTTCCTAACTGAAATGTCACATGTAACAAGATTTAGGTGTTTTCAGCTGTGTTATACTTGCCTTTAGCTCTGGAAGTAAGAATACACTGCAATGCGTGTATCTTTACATGAAGTATGTTCAATACGTTCTATAGTGCTTTTCTGCTGGGATCTAGCAACTTACTTGGACATTCCATATCAAACAATGTAAGATACATTGCTGGATGTTAAATGTGTTTCTGCTTTAAACCAAACACACTTCCTAACTGAAATGTCAGAGTTAACATGATTTAGGTTTTTTCAGCTCTGTTGTACTTGCCTTTAGCTCGGGAAGTAAGAATACACTGCAA
>NW_021612313.1:0-543 GCF_004785775.1 Grammomys surdaster | reverse complement strand
TTTCATTGTTACATATGGAATGTCCAAGTAAGTTGCTACATTCCATATGTAACATTGAAAGATACATGGCCGGGTGTTTAAAGTGTTTCTACATTAAACCAAACACACTTCCTAACTTAAATGTCACTAGTAACATGATTTAGGTGTTTTCAGCTGTGTTGTACTTGCCTATAGCTCTGAAATTAAGAATACACTCCAATGGGTGTATCTTTACATGAGGTTTGTTCAATAAGTTCTATAGTGCTTTTCTGCTGGAATGTAGCAACTTACGTGGTCATTCCATATGTAACAACGAAAGATACATGGACCGGTGTTAAAAGGGTTTGTCCTGTAAACCAAATACACTTCCTATCTCTAATGTCACAGGTATCATTATTTAGGTGTTCTCAGCTGTGTTGTACTTGCCTTTAGCTCTGGAAGTAAGAATACACTGCAATGCGTGTACCTTTATATGAGATTTGTTCAGTACATTCTAATGTGCTTTTCTGCTGGAATCTAGCAACTTACTTGGACATTCCATATGTATCAATGAAAGAAACATGG
>NW_021612312.1:961-2456 GCF_004785775.1 Grammomys surdaster | reverse complement strand
ATATTGACAGAATAGGTTATTAAATAAAGATATTGACAGAATCAGTTATTACATAATTGGTTATTAAATAAAGATAATGGCAGAATTGGATATTAAGTAAAGATATTGACAGGATTTGTTATTAAATAAAGATATTGGGAGACACAATTGGTTATTAAATAAAGATATGGACAGAACTGGTTTTTAAATTAAAATGTTGACAGAATTATTTGTTAAAAAAGGTATTGACAGAATTGGTTATTAAATAAAGATATTGACAGACAGAATTGGTTATTATATACAGATATTGACAGAGCTGGTTATTTAATAAACTTATTGACAGAATTGGTTATTGAATAAAGATATTGTCAGAATTGGTTTTTAAATAAAGATATTAACAGAATTCGTTAGGACAAAATTGATTATTAAATAAACATATTGACATAATTGGTTATTAAATAAAGATATTGACAGAACTGGTTATTAAATAAAGATGTTGACAGAATAGGTTATTACATAATTGATTATAAAATAAAAATATGGACAGAATTGGTTACTACATAATTGATTATTAAATACAATATTGACACAATTGGTTTTTAAATAAAGTTAATGACAGAATTGGTATTTAAATAAAATGTTGACAGATCTGGTTTTTTGAATAAACATATTGACAGAATTGGTTATTACATAATTGATTATTAAATAATGATATTGACAGAATTGTTAATTAAATAAAGATATTAACAGAACTGGTTAGTAAATAAAAATATTGACAGAATTGGTTATTTAATAAAGATATTGACAGAAGAGGTTATTAAATAAAGATACTGACATAATTGGTTATTTAATCCACATATTTACAAAACTGGTTATTAAATAAAGATATTGACAGAATTGGTTATTAAAGAAAGATATTGACAGTACTGGTGATTAAATAAATACACTGAAACAATTGTTTATTAAATATAGATATGGAGAGAGAGAATTGGTTATTAAATAAAGATATTGACAGAACTGGTTTTTAAATAAAGATATTGACAGAATTGGTTTTTAAATAAAGATATTGACATAATTGGTTATTACAGAATTGTTTATTAAATAAAGATATTGACAGTATTGGTTATTAAATAAGGATATTGACAGAATTGTTTATTAATTAGATATTGACAGAATTGTTTATTAAATAAAGATATTGACAGAATTGGTTTCTAAATAAAGATATTGACAGAATTGCTTATGAAATAAAGATGTTGACAGAACTGGTTATTAAATAAATATATTTACAGAATTGTTTATTAAATAAAATATTGACAGAATTGGTTTTTAAATAAATATATTGACAGAACTGTTTATTAGATAAAGATACTTACATACTTGGGTATTAAATTAAGATATTGACAGAATTTTTTATTAAATAATGATATTGACAGACAGAATTGATTATTATACACATATATTGATAGAACTGGTTATTAAATAAAGATATTGACAGAATTGTTTATTAAATGAAGAT
>NW_021612312.1:0-951 GCF_004785775.1 Grammomys surdaster | reverse complement strand
TAAATATATTGACAGAATTGATTATTACAGAATTAATTACTAAATAAAGATATTGACAGAATATGTTACTAAATAAAGATATTGAAAGAAATGTTCATTAAATAAAGATATTGACAGAATTGGTTACAGCAAAATTGATTATTAAATACCGATATTGACAGAACTGGTTATTAAATAAAGATATTGTCAGAATTGTTTATCACATAAAGATATTGACAGAACTGGTTATTCAATAAATATATAGACAGAATTGAATATTAAATAAAGATATTGAGAGACAGAATTGGTTATTAAATAAAGATATTGACAGAACTGGTTTATAAATAAATATGTTGACAGAATTGGTTTTTAAATAAAGATATTGACAGAATTGTTTATTAAATAAAGATACTGATAGAATTGTTTATTAAATAAAGACCTTGACAGAATTGGTTTTTAAATAAAGACATTGACAGAATCGGTTATTAAATAAGTAAATTGACAGAATTAGTTTTTAAATAATGATATTGATAGAATTGGTTATTACAGAATTGATTATTAAGTAAAGCTATTGACACAATTGGTTATTAAATAAAGATATTGACAGAACTGTAAATTAAATAAAGATATTGACAGCATTGGTTATTACAAAATTGATTATTAAATAACGATATTGACAGAATTTGTTTTTAAATAAAAATATTGACAGAATAGGTTATTAAATAAATATACTGACAGACAGAATTTGTTATTATATATAGATATTGACAGAACTAGTTATTAAATAAAGATATTGACAGAATTGGTTATTAAATAAAGATATTGACAGAAGTGGTTTTTAAATAAAGATATTGACAGAATTGGTTTCTAAATAAAGATATTGACAGAATTGGTGTTTAAATAAAGATATTGACAGAAGTGGTTGTTACAGAATTGATTCTTAAATAAAGATATTGACAGAATTTTTATTAA
>NW_021612311.1:0-3327 GCF_004785775.1 Grammomys surdaster | reverse complement strand
GATTTCTATATGCTTCTAGAGTTTTGATTTACTGGGTTACTGGGATTTGAGATGGCCAAACACAGGGGGTGGACAGCTGAGAAGGTACAGGCGGCTCTGAGGCAGGCAAACCAGAGAAAGGAAGACTGCCGACTGGGGCTAGTCAAGAGGCGGCAAGACCACAGGGCAGAGAGCAGCTGGGTGTAGTTCAGGAAACTGCTGATCATTTGTAATATTTCTCTCAACACTAAAGTTGAACTACACCATAATGCTGGCTTTTCAAAAATGAAACTTGCTGTAAAACCAATTGAGTGGTTGAGAGCCAACTTCTTTTTTATTCAGTAAAACAGAAAATAAAAATCAATAACCACACCTCTTATAAGGAAAGACAAGTGTTGCACCATGAAATGTGTTTCTGAGAAAGGGTCTTATTCTTCAGCCCTGGCTGGCCTGAAACTTGCTATGCTGCTTAGAATTCACAGAGGTCAATGTGTTTGATTCTCCTCTTGAATGCAGGGACTAAAGGCACATGCCATCAGGCCCAGCATGAAATATCCTGATTTTTATTTAGGTGATAATCTAACTGGTTTATTTCAATTGAAATGTATTCCTAAAATACTTCAAAATGCAAGACATGGCAAAGTGGCTTAAAATTAAATCTTAATGTTAGAAACTAAACTGTTATAGAAAACTTTTATACAAATGACTACTACCTTTACATTCAAAATGCTATTGAAGGAAGGCATGCTTTGGTCATGTAGTTTTCTTCCTTCCTTCCTTCTTTCCATTCTTCTTTCTTAGGGTTTCTTTTATTGTGAACAGACACCATGACCATGGAAACTCCTAGAAAGGAAAATATTTAATTGGGACTGGCTTACTTACAGTTCTAAAGTTTAGTCCACTATCATCATGGCAGGAAGCACAGTGGTACACAGAGAGACAAGTTGCTGGAGAAGAAGCCAAGAGTTCTACATCTGGATCAGGAGGCCAGAGGAAAGGAAAGCCACACTAGGCCTGGCTTGAGCATCTTAAACCACAGAGCCTGCCCCCAGTGACACTTGTTCTTCAACATGGCCACATGTCCTAATAGTGCCACTCCCTATGAGCCTAGGGGGTCTATTTTCTTTCAAACCACCACTATTCCTTCATTCCTTCACTCTTTTCTTTCTTTTGTTCTCTCTTTTTTCTTTCTTCCTTTCTTCCTTCCTTCCTTTCTCTCTTGATTTCTTCCTTTCTGTCTTTCTTTCATTTTTTTTTTTTTTTTTGTTGAGTCAGGGTCTCTCTATGTACTCCAGGCTATACTGGAACCTGTTTTGTAGACCAGGCTGGTCTCATACTCAAAGAAATTTCCTTGCCTCTTTCTCTTTTGTGCTAGGATTAGAGGTGTGCTCTACCATGTCCAACGATGCAACGTTCTTAATGGAACAGTCAGGCCTGAAAGAGCCATATTTGACACACAGAAAAGGAGGAGTATTGTTCTAGTTATTAATAACTGTGAACTTGACACTGCCTAGAAGACCTCAAAAAAAAGTCTCGACTGAGTAATTAGCTTTATAAGTTGGCATGTGGACACGCATATGAGAATTTGTCTTCACTATCTTAATTGATATATTAGAGCCCAGCCCATTGTGGGCAGCACCATTCCCTGGGCAGGTGGTCCTGGGCTGGACAAAGAAGCTAGCAGAGCATAGCTGGAACATCATTCCTCCATCGTTCTTCCCTACAGGTTCCGTCCTGCCTTGACTTCATTCCATGATGGATGTGACCTAGACATATAAGCCAAACACACCCTTTCTTCCCTAGGCTGATTTTGGTCAGAGCAGTTTATCACAGCAACAGAAAGGAAACTAGGACACAAATGTTTAAGAGGAAGTTACAATGAGGTAAAAGCAAAATAGGCCATTAGGTTTCTTTACAAGTTAAAAAAAATAGAACTGACTTACTGTTTCTTTGAACTCATTATTCCATATCCACTATTTTATATAGCATAAATTTAAACACATATAGATAAACACTATTGAGGATCAAAAACAAGTTTTCAAGTACAACTGGAAACTTTTTTTTAGAACTTTTTTCTAAAGTGCTGGGATTGAATCCAGGACCTCACATATGGGGAGCAAGCACTCTGCCAACCTCCAAAACAACCCACCAGTAACAACAAAACAGCCTTCCAATTATGAAAATGAAAAGATAAAAACAAAACATCAATTCTAGTGGAATATCAGGCACATATTTCAAAGCAGAACATGAGTATGATAGGCTGCTTCTAGCTGATCATTTTCAAAGTAAAAAACGTGGCCCAAGGAATCTGTGAGTCTTACTAACCTCACATAATTTGGCACAGTGCGCCTCCTACTGGAAGTTCCTGACAATTCGGAAGCTCACTCTATTAATTTAGACTTGAGGGGTTTGGCACCAGTATGTGAAACTTTAAGGGATTTTACAACTCATCGGCCTATAGTTATTTGATTCTTGTACCCATGCTTGTCTTGCAATGCTCCAGGAAGAATTAGAAACAATTCTGTAAAGCCTCCAGTAAACAGTAAGAGCTCAACTAATGGTAGTCAATATCACTACAGTTAACATCTGTATTAATGGCATACAGAAACCCTAAAAATATGTATTGAGGTGTCATTCACACACTATAAAATTACAGTTTCGAGGGAGGCATCTCTCTGTAGCTCACGTTAAATTTGAACTTAGAATATTCTTGACCCAGTCTTCTCAGTGTTAGGATTACTAACCTGTGGCAACATACACAGTTTATTATTCTTTAAAAATATATTTTGAGCCAGGCAGTGGTGGTGCACGCCTTTAATTCCAGCACTTGGGAGGCAAAGGCAGGCAGATTTCTAAGTTCGAGGCCAGCCTGATCTACAGAGTGAGTTCCAGGACAGCCAGGACTACACAGAGAAACCCTGTCTCGAAAAAAACAACAACAAAAAAATTGAAGGCTAGACATTGAAGTGGAATTTCTGGTTTCATTGGAGACACATTTGTGCTTTTCTGGAAACTGTCTTATGAGAGGATGTTTTGCTGAGAATAGACATGTGGTGTTGTTCTGGAACCTATCTGGTGAAAACAGCATGTGATGTTTTTCTGGAGCAGAGCTTGAGAAGACACATAATGTTTGGCATGAGTTGCTGGTCTTTGTTGGGCTTTTCTGAAGCTGGTCTTTACTGAGGTCCCTCTTGCATTGGTGCGTTTCTTTCTTGATTTTGGAGAGAGAAATGCATCAAAGAACTTCTGGTGATATTCCAGATGCTTCTTGCTGCTTCCCCTGACTCTTGTCAATTGATCAGCTGGCAGAGCCTCGAGGTTTCTTCTGGATGGAGCCAGTGCTACTGA
>NW_021612310.1:0-2396 GCF_004785775.1 Grammomys surdaster | reverse complement strand
TCCTCTTTCCCCTCGGGTAGTGTCCTAATAACTGTAGCCTAGACCTGATAGACCTGAGATTTCCTGTGGTCCACTGGAAGCAGTCCTTTGTGTGGTCCATCTTCTGTTGGGGTTTTCTTTAGGCCTCCTTGGTGTTGAGGAGGAGTCACTAGTGACCTGACCCTCTGCTCTGCTCCCCTATTAGAGTCACCCCTTTCGCAGGTCCCAGGTCCTAATCTTGGAGTCCTGAAGAAGACACTGCACTAGCAAAGCACAGGTGAAAGCCCTTCTTCTAATTAGCAAGACACTTCCATTTCCTACTCCCTAGTTGGGAGATGGGGTTTGGATGCAAATCCTTCCTAGGTTGGGTACCTCCCTGAGTGTGGAATCCCGGTCTCTTCTGGATTTGGGCGTCTCGTGCTTCCAAAATCAAGGAAGCCAGGCTGGGAGTCAGAGCATGTCCAGCAGAGCCTGATAATCTTCTTGAGTGAGAGGCAGCTCAGGCGTCGTGTCCATTGCCTCCAGCTCCAGATGGGCTGACGAGTGCTCGTCCACTTGGACTTGGGTCAGCACTTGATCAAGGAAGAAATCCAGAGGGTCTGGGTTGCTTGCTTGAGTTGGGGCGTGTGCTTGGGCTGGTCCAGAGGGCTCTTGCAATTGGGATGTTGGACATTCTGTGCAGAAGGCTGACAGGTCGCTGGGATTGGATGTATCATCCATGGACACGCCTCGGGCGGGAGCCAGTGGCAATAAGCTGTCCTGGGCACCTTCAAGCTCCCTGCCACCCAGTACTCCATGGAGATTCAGAGGGGCTGGCACAAGGTCCTCCGCTTGGATTTGGTCTAGCTGTTGACAAAGGAGGAGCTGGAGAGTGCCCTTGGTACTTCCTTGATTTGGGGCCTCTTCTTGCTCTGGTACCAAGCGCTCTTCCAATTGGGATGGCTGGGCCTCTGTGCAGAAGGTTGGCAGGTCGCTGGGATTCGAGGTATCTGTAACCCCTGCGGCCACCAGTTGCAACAAGCTGTCCGGGACGCCTTCATGCTCTCTGCCACCAGGACCTCCAGGGGCCTCATCCTCCCCACGTGAGTCCAGCAAGTCTTGACCTTGAGCAGCGGGCCTGCCTCTGTTGATGTGCCGCACTCGTCTGTTCTGAAACCAGATGTGGATCGTGTCCTCGGGCAAACCTGTCCTCTGTGCCAGCTCCTCCCTAGTAGCAAAGCCTGGCCGTGGGTTCCTCTCAAAGGCTTCCAATAGGATCCTGCTCTGTGGCAAGGTGATTCGAGTGCGAGGCCGCCTGTGGTCTGAGGGCATGCCTCCACCTTGTGCCCTGGAACCAAACTCTTTCTGGAGCTTTCGGGAGGCCAGCTTTCTGGAGCCTGCTGTGGACCGATTTGGGGCGTGCCCCACAGCTCCAGTGCGACTTCTGCGGTTCTGAAACCACACGCGGATGCGGGAATCGGTTACCCCCATTTGCCCGGCCAGATCCTGCCTGGCTGCGAAGCTCAGGTATTTGCTCTTGCTGAAAGCTGACAGCAGGGCCTGCTCTTGCCAGGCCTGCCAAACCGTCTTCCTTCGCGGGGATTCCCGAGCCACGCTGCTAACATCCACATTGCTACCAGCTTCCATGCTGCTAACAAAGGTCTGCAGGAAATATCACCCTGGACGAGCTACTCACTTCAGCTCCAGAACAAGCACAAGCTCCAGCAAGTGTCAGCAGTCTGGCTGGGGCCACTCACTGTCCCTTATATACCTCTGCCTCTACCCCGCTAGCCCCGCCCACCCGAGAGGCACCTTGTTCTACAGACAACCAAAACCCCTCCTTCAGGGTCAGGACAAGAAGCGCCACACCTGCCATGCCTGGCACCTGAGAACAGGGAAACCGGAAGCAGACCTCCAGCGTTCTCTGGAACTCACCAAAGTCTCCCCAAAGGCTCCTGATCCATTGCAAGCCACAGGGTCCCCATCCTACACCCAAACCCAGGAAGCAGAAAGGAGTCATAAGACTCACCATTCCCATCACACATATCATCCACCGACTGAGCACAATCAAGGCCTGGTAGGAGACAGAGTTAGCAGGAGCTTGGGGGCAAGGTCAGCAGGCTTCACAAAAGGCTGGAGAATTGAAGTTGGCCTTCCAGGCATCCCTAGACAGACAGATTCAATGCTGATTTCCTCCCATGGGGATTCACACAGGTTAGAAGGAGAAGACTCCCCCACTGAGAATTCCCAACCTCATGGCCTGAGATCCAAAGGCATCAACACCTCCTCGCTATCTCTACAGTGTATCAGACCCCTTACATGGCTTTCCAAATATGGATTTGCTTCGAGGACAACCTTGGAACTTCACCAGATCGTGGATCAAACTTCAAAACCAAACTGCCCCCAAGAACCTAGCAGCACAAACAACACACTGGGAG
>NW_021612309.1:0-3732 GCF_004785775.1 Grammomys surdaster | reverse complement strand
CACAGAGCCATAGAGATGGGGAGTGTTTTAAATGTAAAAATTTAGATAGTTTTTAAAGTGACTGTCCCAAGAACAGAGGCTTAAACAACAGTCAAGTGACCAAGGTTACTTGACAAACCTGTCCTTGGTGCAAGAAGGATAATCCTTGGGCCAGGCCTCAGGATATAGGCCAAGATTAAAACATTTACATTTAAATTAAGACTATAACAGAGTAGTTGAGACAGGAGCTTAGATTTCAGACATTCCGATTGTCCTGTCCCGCCTCAAAAAGGGTGTTCTCTAGAATTTGTTTATTGCCTTGCTTGTTCCTTAGGGAGGTGTCTGCCTCAGACTCAAAAGAAATTCAAAACAGCTTTTGGGCCAGGCCAAAATTGTTGGGTGTGATAGAGACAAAATGGCCTTGGTTCCTCTGATGTGTATTAGATCTTATCAGTAACTAAAAACCTAATCTTAAATTAATAATTAAAAGAAAAAGGGTTTTGGAAGATTGATAGATACTGGGGCTAATTAACAATTATTGGAGGACAAGATTGCCTTCAGCTTGGCTTTATTTGATACTTCACTCAGCTAAAAAGAGTTGGTTATTCAATTAATCAAAAAACACTAGGGCCGGACGGTGGTGGCGCACGCCTTTGGTCCCAGCTCTTGGGAGGCAGAGACAGACAGATTTCTGAGTTCGAGGCCAGCCTGGTCTGCAGAGTGGGTTCCAGGACAGCCAGGACTACACAGAGAAAGTTCAAATTTAAGATTTATAAGACTAATGGGGCACTACAGCCTGACTTGCCTACTCCAGCTGCCATTCAAGTAAATGCATATAAAAAATTATTATAGATTTAAAAGAGTGTTCTATACAGTTCCTTTACCTCCTGGTAAAGGTGAAAGGTTTACATTAAGTAAAATTGCTTGTGAGTTTTGAGAGCCCATGAAGCCATTCATTAAGAAGGCTTGCCTCAAAGAATAATTAATGGCCTTAAAAAATTTGTTGTTGCTTTAATACAAAAGGTTAAAGCATTTAAATCTCTCAGTATATATTATTATTCATTGTATATTTTATTGGCTGATCTCTCTAAAGGAGTTTTTCTACAAGCCTTTGCTCTAGTATAATGAGCTTTAAGATTTTAGAGTACTTGTTACTCCAGAAAAGTGATTCTCAAAAGTTGTTAACAGAGATTAATTGGCTAAAACCTCATTTTCAGCTTGATAGGCCAAAAGAAATGGTCAAATAAAAGGACATCTTGACCGGACAATGAAAAGGTCCAGATTCTATTTTAATAAAAGCCAGGGGAGCGGTCTGTGTGTTTCCACAGGAAGAAGACAATCCATTTTGGCTACCAGAGCGGCTGACGAGGCGACTCGCGATACTGGAAAGTGACACCCAGACAGACCCTCCAGGCTCTGATGATAGCCCTTGTACTGATCCAAGGGATACAGGTTCCTAGTATTTTTGTTTATTTTATAAAATTCCACCTTTAAGAATTGTACCAATAAAACCTGCTGGATGTCCCAGTGTTGGAATTCTAAAGATTCACTCGCACTATGGTTGCCAGAGTCACTCGATGGGTTCCCATCCCCATGGAGACTCCTTCCACTTTGTCATTATTTAGACAAAAAAGAGATTTTGAGATAACTACAGCCATAGTGACAACGATATTAATTAGTGTCGTTACCGCCACTGCCACTGAGATTGCTATGTCAACTTCTGTTCAGGTGGGCACTACCCCCAATTGTCAGCCACGGTGGCAGAGACTGTTAACCTTCAAACCTCCGCCAGTACCCTACTAAAAGGCGGGCTAATCATCCTTAATCAACGCCTTGATTTAGTGAGAGAGAGATTAGATATCCTCTTTCAACTAGCCCAATTGAAATGTGAGAGAAAACTGGGTACACTTTACATCACTAGTGTACAGTATAAAAACTTTACTCGTGTAACTAATCTGTCCAGAAAATTGTTTCAGTATCTTACAGGAAACTGCTCAGAAAACTTCAGTGAGACACTCAGAAAATTGAGAGCAGCTGTGGTGAACATCAACTCGACACACGTGGATCTGTTCCTGACTGAGGGACTGTCCTCCCAGAATTCTTCAGCTTTCTTCCTTTCTTTTCCTTTTCCCCCCTTCCTTTTTTTTAAGTAAGTGGGAGTAAGCCTGTTTAGTTTACCCTAAGTTGTGGTTTAGTATTCATCCTTTGATTGGTTTGCGAACTCATAGCTCAATAGAATTTTGGCAAGGCTATTATTGGCCAGGCGTTTGTGACCAAAGTACTAGGGGCTTTCCCTGCAGTGTAGCTTTCACTGCTTCGAAAATGAACAGTCCTCCCCTTGCGAGTGGTGGCGCTAAATGTTAGGCCATCAGCGTTGCACCCCAGAGATTTGCCCAATACACTGGGTCAGTGAGGAGTCTCGGCCTGGCTGATTCTTGTCTGTATAGCTGTGGTACCTGAATTTTGAGACAAACAGCCCTTGCACCCCTAGGAGATGACTCCATTGCACAGGGATGGGTGTTTGCATCTCTTTCTGTTCCCCTTAGCCCTTGCACCCAGAGGACTTGTGTTTCCATTGCACCTGGTAGGGTAAGGGAGACGGTTTTAAACTGTTGGTTCTTTGATCGCTTATTCCCCCAAGATGGAATTTGCTTGATCAGGCCGTGGGTTTGAGTCATAACTGGTACCATGCTAGACAGGCTAAGGGCAGTCAGTTAGATAACTCCATCCTTTTGTCTCCAGACCGGCTGTCAATTGATCCCAACGACGAGAATAAGCTGATCTCATATGCCAGAGGTACACCACGAATGGTGATATTACCCGGTGACAGGCATTACGAGTGGCCACAACCTGGAGCGCACATTCTGAGAATGCCAGGTGTGGCTGCGCGACCCTCGTAGCCTAGCCAGAGCTCTCACCATTCTTTGGTGCTGGCTGTGAAGAAATGTCAGTCAGCCTAGACACGGGACATTGGCCAGTGTCTGTTTGACAAATCTAAAAGGAAATAGCCAGTAGACAGATTCCTCAGCCGCTACACCCTAGGGCTTCTGGTAAAGACACCCTGTAAAGCCTCAAACATTTCTGTACACAGTCCCTGCCCACTAAGGTGTTCGTTCCACGGATAGAAGGTCTGGTAAGTCAATAACGGAGTGGACGGATAAGGCTCGGCCACCTAAGACAGGGCAGCCTCGGGTGGGGAGGCTGACCCCGTGACGGGTAAGAGTTTGAGCACCGCCCTCTAAAGAGACTCAGACCCGCCGTGAGACCCCCCAAAATTGGGAGTTACGAAACCTTCCCAGGGACCTCTGCCACCCTCTATATTTAAACAAAAAGGGGCAGATGTTGGGAGCCGCCACGAGAGCTGACAAAGTCCGCCATCGCTAGGTGGCGCTGTCGCCCGTAATTCTTCCTAGTACCAAGTAAACTGTGCATGTGCCATGGTAAGCCCGCCAAAGCTAAGCCCATCCCACGGCGTTTGGCGCGCTACGAGTAAGCAGCCAATCAGGGGGTGAATACCCCGCTCTGGGGTATATAGGCAGTGCTTTCCCACGCCTTCTTCGTCTTCTACCACCATTTTGGTTTAGGGAAATAAACGTGTTTCTACGGAAGGATTCTGGTGTGTATGTGTGTGTGCGTGTGTGTATGTTTTTTGCCGGCGAGACCATTACGCGCGCGCCCCGCACAATAATGAGTCTCTGATAGCATTCTATTATGTTCACAGTTGAATATATAAAAGAAGGAAGGAAAATTAAT
>NW_021612308.1:1125-1541 GCF_004785775.1 Grammomys surdaster | reverse complement strand
CAAACACACTTTATAACTGAAATGGCACATGTAACATGATTTCAGTGTTGTAAGCGGTGTTGTACTTGCCTTTAGCTCTGGAAGTACGAATGCTTTGCAATGCCCGTATCTTTACTGGAGATTTGTTCAATACATTGTACAGTGCTTTTCTACTGGAATCCAGCAACTTACTTGGTCATGCCATATGAATCAATGTAGTATACATGAACGGATGGTACAAGTGTATATGCTTTAAAGCAAACACAAGTGCAAACTGAAATGACTCATGTAACATTGTTGAAGTCTTTTCAGCTGTATTGTACTTGCCTTTTGCATTGGAAGTATGATTTTAGAGTAAGTTTCTTCAATATGTTGTATAGTGCTTTTCTCCTGGAATCTAGCAACTTTCTTGGACATGCCATATGAAACTATTATAT
>NW_021612308.1:0-1115 GCF_004785775.1 Grammomys surdaster | reverse complement strand
TTTCAATGTGTACCAGCCTTGTTGTACTTGCCTTTAGCGATGGAAGTTCCATTGCATTCCAATGCACGTATCTTTACACTACGTTTGTTCAATAAGTTGTATAGTCCTTTTCTGCTGGAATCTAGCAACTTTCTTGGACATACAATATGAAACACACATTCTAACTGAATTGTCACATGTAACATGATTTCATTGTTGTAAGCGGTGTTGTACTTGTCTTTATCTCTGGAAGAAGGAAAGCTTTCCAATGCTCGAAACTTTACTGTACTTGTTTTTAGCATTTGAAGTACGAATGATAAACAATGTGCGTATCTTTACTGTAGGTTTATACAATAAGTTGTACAGTGCTTTTCTGCTGGAGTCTAGCAACTTTCTTGGACATGCCATATGAATCAATATTGTATACATGAACGGATGGTACAAGTGTATATGCTTTTAAGCAAACACACATCCTAATTGAAATGTCACATGTAACATGATTTCAATGTGTATCAGCTCTTTTGTACTTGCCTTTAGCTATGGAAGTAGGAATGCATTGTAATGCACGTATCCTTACACTACGTTTGTTCAATAAGTTGTATAGTGCTTTTCTTCTGCAATCTAGCAACTTTTCTGGACATGTCATATGAAACAATGTAGTATGCATGACTGGATGGTACAAGTGTTTATGCTTTAAAGCAAACACATGTACTAACTGAAATGTCACATGTAACGTTGTTTAAGTCTCTTCAGCTGTATTGTACTTGCCTTTAGTTCTGGAAGTTCGAATACTTTGCAATGCGTGTATCTTTACTGTAGGTTTGGTTAATAAGTTGTATAGTGCTTTTCTGCTGTAATCTAGCATCGTTCTTGGACATACCATATGAAACAATTAAATATACAGGGCCGGATGGTACAAGTGTTTATGCTTTAAGCCAAACACACATCCTAACTGAAATGTGACAAGTAACATGATTTCATTGTTTTCAGTGGTGTTGTACTTGGCATTGCCTCTGGAAGTACGAATGCTTTGTTATGCGAGTGTCTTTACACTAGGCTTTTTAAATACGTTGTACAGTGCTTTTCTGTTGGAATCTAGCAACTTTATTGGACAGACCATATGAAACAATGAAATA
>NW_021612307.1:0-1629 GCF_004785775.1 Grammomys surdaster | reverse complement strand
TAGATAGTCATTTTTCATAGTTCTTAGTAAATCAGAAATATATAAAGCTGAAATATCAATAGTCATCAGTCATAGATAAAAGTCTGTTCGAAATAAATGAACATGAATAATCAATATTCACCATTCGTGGATAATAGTAAATCAGAAAAAAATGAACATGAATAATCAATATTCACCATTTGTGGATAAGGGTAAAGATGAAAAAAATGAACATGAGTAATCGATAGTCATTATTCATAGTTCATATTAAATCAGAAATATAAAGCTGAAATATCAATAGTCATCAGTCATAGATAACAGTCTGTCAGATATAAATGAACATGAATAATCAGTATACACCATTCGTGGATAATAGTATATCAGAAATAAATGAACATGAATACTCAATAATCATTAGTCATAGTTAATAGGAAATCAGAAACTAACAGAGATGAAATATCAATAGTCACCAGTCATAGACAATAGTAACTCAAAAATGAATGAACTGGAATAATCAATATATACCATTCGTAGATAATAGGAAATCAGATATAAATGAAAATGAATAATCAATAGTCATCAGTAATATTTAATAGTTAACCAAAAATAAATAAAGCTGAAATATCAATAGTCATCAGTCATAGATAATAGTAAGTCAAAAATAAATGAACATGAAAAATCAATATACACTATTCATGGTTTATAGTAAATCAGATATAAATTACCATGAATAATTAATATTCACTATTCGTGGAAATGGTAAAGATGAAAAAAATGAACATGAATAATTGATAGTCATCAATCATATTTCATAGTAAATCAGAAATATATTAAGGTGAAATATCAATAGTCGTCAGTTGTAGATAAGAGTAAGTCTGAAATAAATGAACATTAATAATCAATATTGACCGTTCATGTACAATAGTAAATCAGAAATAAATGAACATGAATAATCAATAGACATCAGTCATAGTTCATGGGGAAACAGAAATAAATAAAGCTGAAATATCAATAGTCATCAGTCAAAGATAATAGTAAGTCAGAAATAATGAACATGAGTAATCACTATTCACCCATTCGTGGATAATTGTAAACCAGAAATAAATAAACCTGAATAATCAATAGTCATTAGTATTAGTCCATGGATAAAAATATATAAATAAAGCTGAAGAATCTATAGTCATCACTCGAGTGACACACCCACTGGCGATACTGGCGCCAACTTTATTCTGTCACTAGGACACTGAATGTTGGTCGTCTCAGAAGTCTCCTCGGCAACCGCCCTAGCAACAGTCTAGCAATGGCAAGATTCTAATGGCCCTGGGTTCTACAGGCCCTTCAGAGTCGTGGAGCGCAAAGGGTCTAGAGACAATGGAGATATGAGAGAGCTGTCTGCCGAGCTGCGAACTGAAGAGCAAGGGAAAGGTAGTCCAGAAAGAGGCTCGGAGAAGAGCATCTCCGCTTGGAGGAAAATAAAGATAGTTAGGCCGAACTGAAAACAAACTCAAGGGAACTTGTTTTATAATGGGAATGGCGTTACTAGTCGCTGGAAAAAGGATCGTCCAAAATATATGGCGTTGAGACAATTCTACTAAAAGAGGGAGAAAAAACTTTAAAATTTTTTTTCCAGATAGGGATTCTCTGTGTAGG
>NW_021612306.1:0-4980 GCF_004785775.1 Grammomys surdaster | reverse complement strand
GCTATAAGTATGCTGTTCAGGAGGTTGTCTCCTGTACCAATGAGTTTAAGGCTGTTCCCCACTTTCTGTTCTATTAGATATAATATATCCAGTTTTACTTTGCAGTCTTTGATCAACTTGGACTTGTGTTTTGTGCAGAGTGATAAATATGGATTTATTTGCCATCTTCTACATGCAGACTTGCAGTTAGACCAGCACAAATTGTTGACGATGTCCTCCCTTTTCCATTGCATGGTTTTGGCTTCTTTGTCAAAAATCAAGTGTCCAGAGGTAAGGGGGTTTATTTCCTGGTCTTCTATTGGATTCTATTGATCAACCTGTCTGTCTTTGTATCAATACCATGTTGTCTTTTTTCCTTATCATTATTGCTCTGTACAACAGCTTGAAGTCAGGGATGGTGATACCTCCAGATGTTCTTTTATTGTACAGGATTGTTTTAGCTATCCTGGATTTTTTGTTTTTCCATATGAAGTTGAGAATTGTTCTTTCAAGGTGTGTAAAGAATTTTGTTGGAATTTTGATGGGAATTGCATTGAATCTGTAGATTGCTTTTGGTAAGAAGGTCATTTTTAGTTTGTTAATTCTATCAATCCTTGAGCTTGGGCAATCTTTCCCTCTTCTGATATCTTTCTCAGTTTCTTTCTTCAATGACTTGAAGTTCTTGTCATACAGGTATTTTACTTGCTTGGTTACAGTTACACCATGATATTTTATATTATTTGTGACCTTTGTGAAGGGTATTGTCTCCCTAACACTTTTCTCAGCTTGTTTTTCATTTGTGTAAAGAAGGGCTACTAATTTCTTTGAGTTACTTTTGTATCCAGGCAGTTGGCTGAAGTTGTTTATCAGCTATAGGGTTCTCTGGTAGAATTTTTTGGGGTTTCTTATGTATACTGTCAGATCATCTGCCAATAGCAATACTTTGACTTCTTCCATTTCAATTTATACCCCTTGGATATGCTTTAGTTGTCTAATTGTTCTAGCTAGGACTTCAAGTGCTATATTGAAGAAATATGAAGAGTGTGGAGAGCCTTGTCTTGTCCCTGATTTTAGTGGAATTTTTAAAATTTCTCTTCATTAAATTTGTTGCTGGCTATTGGCTTGCTGTGTATTGCCTTTATTGTGTTTAGGTATGTGCCTTGTATCTCTGATCTCTCTAAGACTTTTAATATAGAGGGTTGTTGGATTTTATCAAGGGCATCTAATTGTATGATCTTGTAGTTTTTTCATTTTGTTTAGATGGTAGATTATGCGGAAGGATTTTTGTATGTTGGATCACCCCTGTATCCCTGGGATGAAACCTTCTTGATCATGGTAGATGATTGTCAGGAGCAGCCCTGCTTATACACTGAAGGCCTAAAATCAGCAATAGGCCTGACATACGTGCCTACTAACACAAAGTCTTGGGTCTTTGTGTAAGGACTGAAACAGATGACCAGAAGCTATTGTAAACAAGCAGGTTTGGTAGAAATTGTAAGGATGAATACATAGACCTTGTAGATAGGGAGCCTTGGTGGATAATACCAGCTTAGATAAGGACAAGTGAATCATAGGCGGAGTCATAGTGATCTGTCCCCTGAACCTTCACCCAGTTGACACTGTGTTCTAGAAGATATCTGTACTCCCCCTGAATACCTACACTCCTGCGTCATTCCCTTCCCCACATCCTGCCTTTTTGTGTATATAACCTGTGTGTAAAAAAATAAAAATTACGGTTTGATCAGCCTATCAACAAGCTGTGTTCCTTTGTGTTCACCCGTTTTTCCTCATTCTCTCTTAGGTGATCTTCCCGGACCCTGTTTAATGCCCTGCTGGACAGGACAGGTGATGTCTTTGATGTGTTCTTGAACTCAGCATGTTAGTATTTTATTGAGAATTTTTGCATCAGTGATCATAATAGAAATTAGCCTGAACCCTTAAGTTGCTTCTTGCCTGGTATTAGTTTATAATGACATGGAAAGTCCCAAGACATCTCTTCTAGAGATGTAGTCACAAGGTCACAGGGCTTCTCCAGTTTCATTATGTTTAATTTAAATATTATTATCCTTTAAAAATTTATGTGTATGGGTATGTTGCCTGCATTTATGTACAATGTGTATGCCTGGTGCCCTTGGAGGCCAGAAGAAGGTGTTGGATACTGTGGTGGTTTGAATGCTCTTGGCCCACAGGGAGTGGTACTCTTAGGAGGTGTGGCCTTGTTGGAAGAAGTGTATCACTGTGGGTGTGGGCTTGATGGTCTCCTCTTATGCTGAGGCTCCACCCATTGTAGAAGAGAACTTCCCCCTAGCTGCCTACAGACGTCAGTCTCTCCTGGTTGCCTTCAAATCACGCTGCAGAACACTCAGCTCCTTCTCCAGTATCATATCTGCCTGCATGTTGCCATGCTTCCTGCTATGATGACAGTGGACTAACCCTATCAATCTATAAGCCAGCCCCAGTTAAATGTTTGTCCTTCTTAGAGTTGCCTTGACATGGTGTCTCTTCACAACAGTTGCAACGCTAGCTAAGACAGATCCTGGGACCAGATGACAGACATTCGTAAGCCACCATGTGATTGGTAGGAACAAATACAAGTCCACTGCAAGACCCCTTGACCACTGAGCAATTTGTCCAGGCCTCTCTATTATAATTTCTGTGCAAACACTCTGACACGTGATCTATTGTTGACTGAAATACCATCATGCAGCACAGGACTGTTCTGTGTTCTCCTGATACTACAGACCTATGATAAGACTTACATTCCAGGATAGGCAAAGGAGGAGGAGGCCAAGGAGAACAACTAGCAGCAAAATAAAATGATATTGACAACACACTACAATAAAGCTCCTTAAAAGTTATGAGATTTTACTTGTGAAATTTTCCATGTTATAGCTTTGGCTTTTGGTTTACCTTGGGTAATGTTAACTGCAGAAAGTGAGATCCTGTGCATAGGTGGACTGTGGTAATAGAGTTTGTCCCTAGCACAGGGAAACTGTGTCATGTGTGCCGTATGTGTTACTGTCTGCTGGAGTTAGCTGAGGCACAGGAACCATCATGAACAATGAAAGAAGCAGTGTGGTTGGTTGTTGATCATGGTGCCATCTGCAGCTTTCACAGTGATTTGTGGGCTGAAGGCCAGCCAGCATCTCTCCCTGGTGTTGCTACTTAGAGCACACATTGAGTGGAAACTGCAGTTTGAACTGCGTTGTGAATGACTGATCTTTCATTTAACTGAAGAACGATGCCTGAAGTGTTTGTGTGTCAGATCTGTGCAAAGGGATGCCTTTAACCCACTTAATGATTTGTTTATATTTAAAAATATCTAAATAGAGGCTGGAGAGATGGCTCAAGGGTTAACGGCACAGACTGCTCTTCCAGAGGCCCCAAGTTCAATCCCAGCAACCATATGGTGGCTCACAGCCATCTGTAATGGGATTTGATACCTTCTTCTGGTGTGCCTGAAGACAGCAACAGTGTACTCACATATATAAAATGAATGAATGAATGAATAAATAAATGAATAAATCTGTCACTGTTTTCAGACTCCCCAGAAGAGGGCATTGGATCCCATTACAGGTGGTTGTGAGCCACCATGTGGTTGCTGGGAATCGAACTCAGGACTTGTGGAAGAGCAGTTTGTGCTCTTAATGGATGAAACTTCTGTCTGCTGAAAAAACTAAATCTTAAAAAATATATAAATAAATTCTCATTATAATTATCTCTTGTCTTCCCAGATCATAAGCTAACTGAATATTTTATCTGTTTGTGACTTTAAATTTAGAAATTATGGTATGGGCCCAGGCCCTATGACTGCCTTCTCAAAATGAAGCTTCTTTCTTGCCTTTCTCTGTTGACAGTCCTGGATCGGCTACCCCTGCCCCTGACATATACTGTTTCTGTTCACAGACAAAATAAGCAAACTATCTTCATAACCAACTACCTCCCTCCATTCTAGCTTGATGTTTTTTGGTCTAGAACTGAGTTGCCCTCCCACCAGGATAAAAATTTTGCCTGAGTTCCCAGTGTAGCCAACTAGAGCTGATTTTCTGATGACTATCTCAACAGCCCGCATGCTTTTTTCCCTAAGAAAATGTGTCCTGGTGACTGAGTTACAACTATCTTTCAAACTTCAAGCCAACTTGAAAGTTTTTCCTTGACTTAAAAATCTAAAATTAATAAATAAATAAAATTAATAATTAAAAAACCTATGTGGCCTTTAATATACTCTTCAAAAGCTCACAAAGGAAATAGGCTCCTGAAGTAGTTCTGTTTGTCTCATTTCTTTGGGACTTTAGGTGGATTTTTGCATTATGGAAATGGGTGTAAAGTGGACCCAGAGGGAGTCAGCATGGTTGTTTTGTACTTGAGACAGGCTGGGAAATGAATGCAGAAGCATTTCACAAATGCCTGTCACTGTACTTATTGAAATCACAAGCTGTAGGCACGCTCTGTTTTACTACTTTATTTCTGAAAAGGGATTTTTTTCAGGAAGGGTGGGTGGGTGGGTGGGAGGGAGACATGATAATAGACTGGGAGGAGACAAGAGAAACTTGCTTCCAGAGTTCTTCTGTGGGTTCATTTAACAGTGATGGTTTCAGACACACATTTTAGGACGCTTTGGCTAATGAGTGGTCTGCTGGCCTTAGGTCTTTTGTTTAAGTTCGTGTTTCAAACATTTGCTTTGTTAAACAGAGTAGCTGTCTATTAGGGAAAAAATCATCTGCAGACTGAACAAAGGCTTAGTACTTTGGGAGACAAGACAGTAAGTCTGGAGAGAGGTGTAAAAAACCTGGAATTAAGCCAACCATTGGACTGAGCCCAGGATCCCCAATGGAGGAGTTAGAGAAAGGGCTGAAGGAGCTGAAGGGGTTTGGAACCCATAGGAAGAACAACAGTATCAGCCAATGAGACTCCCTGTAGCTCCCAGGAGCTAAACCACCAACCAAAGAGTACACATGGAGGGACCCGTGGTTCCAGCCGCATATGTAGCAGAGGATGGCC
>NW_021612305.1:0-18479 GCF_004785775.1 Grammomys surdaster | reverse complement strand
GAAGACGAGGCAGTGTTCTTAACCATTGTGCCATCTCTCAAGCTCCTTATAAAGCAGAATAACTATCACATCGTGCCTGGAAGATGCTCAATTAAAGAAGGGTCTACTATGCAAGCCTGAGGATGAGAGCTCAGATATAAATCATTGTAAAGCCTGACATAGTGGCACCCATCTATAATCCCAGCAGTAGGTAGACTTAGACAGGACATGTGTGGTGCTCACTGGCTAGACAACCTAACCCAGTCTATAACCTGAGGTTTGGTAAGTGAGCCTGTATCACAAAACATGGAGGAGAGTGATTTAGAAATATACTCTATGTAGATCTGTGACCTATACACACACACATATATGTGTGCACAAATTTACATACATACATACATACATACATACATACAGCTACATGTGTGCACAAATTTACATATATACATGCATACAAACACACACAGAAACATACAAACTGAGAGAGAGGGCAGTAGTTTGACTCATAATTTAGATACCAAGTCTCACACCTTGGCTTCTTCTCCTATAACTATGAATAGATAGGGGGAATTATGTCACAAATCTGAGTTAGCTCAGTCAAGGCCAAGGTGAGCCTATCTTAATGCACAACTGGGACACAGCAGATCCAGTAGTATCATTGAACCATGCAGAGTTGTATGTTAAGAGCACATCTTTAACATCACATATGTTGTGTACATGTTGCTTGCCTGGTACTCTTGTGGTCCTAGATAACAGACACACAAGGTCCAGCCCTTTGTCACAACAACCTTCTGTTGCCATTAATTGTAAACTTTTTCTTCTATGGCCCTTTAATGATAATTTCTAAATGATGCTTGGAAAAACCAGTGCTTGTGTTCTTGTTACAAATTATCAAGGGCTGCTCAAATAGCTCAGTGAGCAAAGCACCTGCCACTAAGCCTACTGACATCATTTGGACCCTTAAAACACATGTAGTAGAAAGAGAGAAGAAATTCCTTCAGGTTACCCTTTGACCTACACACGTATGTTACAGCACAAATGCCCACATACATATATATTCATATACATACATAAGTACATATATGTGTATGTACATATGTACATAAATAAATACATGCATGTATATGTACATGTGCACATACACACATACATACATACAAAATGTAAAAAAACACAAGAATTAGAACATGGCTCAGTGGTGTAAATACTTACACCCACACACAAACACACAAAAATATATACACACCACATACACAACATACATACAGTAACTCTCACACTGTCTCTCTCTTGCTCTCTTGCGCTCTCTCTCTCTCTCTCTCTCTCTCTCTCTCTGTCTGTCTCTTGCTTACTCACACACATACACACACACACACTCACACACACACACATATGCACACACACAACATTGCAGGTAACAAGAAAGTGTTTCTGTTGATGATTCTCCTTTTCCCTATTACACCATCTTCTCACTTTATTGGGCAGAGCCCTGTCGATCTCCTCCTGCAGTTTCTTCTGAATATCAGAGTGAGTGGCCAGGGAATGCAGCACAAAGGAAAGCATGCTGCTGGTGATTTCATAGCCAACAAAAATAAAGATTACTGATCTTAGTGGGATTGCTTCAAGATTCTCTCCATTTAGTTTAATGCTGGCTACTGGTTTGCTGTATATTGCTTTTACTATGTTTAGGTATGGACCTTGAATTCCTGACCTTTCCAAGACTTTTATCATGAAGGGGTGTTGAATTTTGTCAAATGCTTTCTCAGCATCTAGTGAGATGATCATGTGGTTTTTTCTTTGAGTTTGTTTATATAATGGATTACATTGATGGATTTCCGAATATTGAACCAACCCTGCATTCCTGGGATGAAGCCAACTTGATCGTGATGCATAATTATTTTGATGTGTTCTTGGATTCGGTTCGCTAGAATTTTATTGAGTAATTTTGAATCAATGTTCATAAGAGAGAACGGCCTGAAGGGGCCCACCCAATGCAGCCGAAAAGGAATGAGTGGTGCTGGGAGTGGGTGCAGCCTACATGGCCTAAGACAGGGCTCTCACCCTCCTTTCACCCACATCGGAGTCCCTTGACGTTGCCCATCGTCGACAGCCTAAAACCTTCGACCATCGATGTGACTCGTCTCACATCAGTGTTTTGGGGTTGTGAACTTGTCTAAGACCCCCCCATAATTAGACATCCAAATTCAAAATTCACATAGTTGGGATTGATCATAAGATGCCTTCTCTAACTAAACAGAGAAGGGGGAGATGCCAGAAGCCAGGACCCTCGCCCTTACCCTCACCCCCTACCTTTCCCCACCTGCACAATGTCCTCTGAAGCTTGGCAACTGCAAGATCCTGCTTAGCAACTGCAGATAGACTCAAAGCAGAGTACCATATCATCTTAAGAATAGCAGGGAGACCATAACTCAAGCAGTGTACTATATCTTCTGAAGAACAGCAGGTAGATCATAATTCAAGGCAGTGTACCGTATAGACCATGACATGTTTCAAGGCACAGGCCAAGAAGATTTTGTACTTTTCCACCACCTGGCCCCTCTTACCCCATCCCCTTGTAAAACATGCTATAAAAAAGCATTTCATGTTTAAAAAAAAAGAAATTAAAAAAGAATTCATTAACATACTTAAAAAAAATAAAGTTGTGAGAGGTGTAAAAAAATAAAAATAAAAAAAAATAAAGATTACTGACTGGGCTGTGATCTCCGTGTCAGACAGGGCTAGAAGTAAACAAACATCTCAGGTAAGCCATGTCAGGATAGACCATCACAGAGGGCATGAGGAGAAAATAAATGAGCCTCCATGTTCCTAGAGAGCCTATGGAAACACCATTCAGTCACACTAAGACTATCGTCACCATGACAACTTCGTGACAGGTTCAAAAAGGAAAATGTTTCAGGCAGGTTGTCCCAGTGTTAATGTTGTTTCTTATCATCTCCAGTGGGCAGTTTCAAGACATGGACTTCCTTTTTTTTGTAAATTTCATTTTTATTTAGGAGTATGTCTGTATGTGTGGGGGTGCCATGTGTTTGGGGAGGGTGTCCATGGAGCTGAGAAGAGGGCATCTAATCCCTTAAAGAAGGAGTTACAGAAGGTCCCTGACATAGATTAAGGTGGTTTTTTAAATTTTATTTATTTATGTGTGCTTGTCTAACTTCCTGTAGAAGCCAGAAAATGTCATTAAAGCCCATAGAGCTAACGTTACAGTTAGTTGTACATCTACCATGAATGCTGTGATTATGTTAAATTATGGTAAATTCTTTTAGCAATCAAAAATGAAACAGAAGGTCTGAGGATATGCACTTCAGGAGATGGGCTGCTTCCATGGTATTTAGGAAGCCTTAGGTTCAGTCCCCAGCACTCTATACACCAGGGTTAGGTTTGTGTTCCAGATTACACTGGAAGATTGACTGGAGAGAAGAGAGCCAGTCATGGAGAATTCTGCTTCTCATTAGCAGGGAGAATCAGCCCCTCAAGAACTGGACACTGACAGCTTCCCAGAAGCTCTTTTTATTGTTACACAAAAGACAAGTTTTAGCAAGTCAATTTCCACATACCCAAAATGTCTCATCTCATCGAGGGCTTATCTTGAGAGACCCATCACCTAAGCAGTTCTCAGCCATAGGAGACAGCCGTGTTTGCCAGGCTTGTCTTCACACTAAGTTAAGCACAGGATCTGGGAATATTTCCAAAGAACACCATAAAATCTCATATAAAAATCACTGACAAAGGAACACTTCAAAACTGAGGTGCCATCACTCCACATTTGTGCCAGATACAGTACTTTTCTGCTAAAACACTGCTGCATGATAGCACATGCCTTTAGTCTCAGGAATTAAAGGTCATTCTCAAGTACATTGTGAATGTGGATCACCCTGGGCTACGTAGACAATGTGGAAAAGGAGGAGGGGAAATAGAAGGATTTGAAGTTATCTGATCACATGAAAGGGTTTCAAGTGGGCAAACAGGAGAAATCTTGAAACAAAGTATTCAACCACTTTTAAAAGTAAACATGGTGACCCAGAATCATACTGCTACATATGAGCAAGTGGGAGGTGGGATAACCGAATAGGTGAGAATGGAAGACTCTCTTTCCTTTAGCTGCTGATGCACATACGTAGAACAAAGTATGGAATTGGAATGGCATCTGATTGCAGCCATGAGAGTAATAATAATTTTAAATTAAAAGAATAAGCACTGGTGGGGCAGCACACTCATGTAACCACAACTCTATGGACCATTAGGATCTCCTGGCTTCCAGCCTAACCTAAAGTTTAACAAAAACAAAAACCAGCCAAGCAGTGGTGGTACACACTTTTTATTTCAGCACTTGGGAGGCAGAGGCTGGGGATTTTTGAGTTCAAGGCCAGCCTGGTCTACAAAGTGAGTTCAGGACAGCTAGGGCTACACAGAGAAACCCTGTCTCGAAAAACCCAAATAAATAAATAAATAAATAAATAAATAAATAAATAAAACCCTGTCTCCCAGGAAACAAGACAGAGAGGGATTGAGCAAGATACTGTGTACTTTCATCTGTTAACTATTCACACACGTAGGGGTATGCACATGTGTACATACTTCTGCACATGCATGTAATACAAAAACAAGATTAAAAATCTTTAAGTGTTTTTTAATGGGTTTTTGAGATATGGTTTCTCTGTGTAGCCCTGTCTGTCCAGGAATCTATGATTTAGACCAAGCTGGCCTTGAACTCATAGGGATCCATCTGCCTCTGCCTCTCTGCCCAGACCTGAATGATTTTTTAAATACATAGAAGAATGAAGAGGACTAGTGCACTTGTACAAAGGGTATTTCCCCAGAAGCTACTTAGATATCACACAAAGGAAAAGTAAATCTTTGCCATGGATTAAGCTAGAGAGCACATGTACAACAGGGGATCCCATACAGGTTCAGCACCATGTAGGTACATCCCCCATGACAGTATGTTTAGACACCGATGTCTAGGCAGGCTGCATGCTGGGAAAGACACAAACAGCACCTATGCTCACCCAGGTAACAAACAGACAACTGGAGATGTCCATCATGGCCACCCTTCATGTTAGGAGCCAACTTTTGCCAATGTGCATCCAGAAAATTCCATGTTGATAATAGCCGCATCTGTCTTTCAGCAACTCAACAGAGGTTGCCCTCTACCTAGTAAAGCCTCCTTACATATTTTATGAGTTAACCACTGGCTCCCTGAGAGCTTCCTTGTCCATTGCCCAGGAAGGGATTGCTTACCTTGATGAGACGCTTTGTCTTTGGAATTATAATGAGCGTTCATCATCAGATGAAGAAAGTCCACTCAGTGCTGGAAGCAGAAAGAGAAGTTGCAAAAATGGAAGGTCAATCCTAAGGTCAGAGGTCAGAGGTGAATCAGGAGTGAAGAAGCTTTATTTTCTCATTTCTGAGAACGTGGTTCCCTTAAATTCACAACTGTGACTAGGATTGCTTGAGTCCTCAAGGAACAAAACCAGGAGTGGCTAAACCAGGAACCATCCAGTTTTCACATCAACCTCTTTTACAGTCAAGTACAATAGATAGAATTTTAAATAAACACTTTTATTCTTTGAAAATGTTGTTGAAGGAGAGGAAAATATTATTCCCCCTTTTAAATCAGTTTTATTTGTTATTGGAGAGTTTCATACATGCACACAGTCAGACATGGTCATCTCCACCCTGCTGTTTCCTCCATCCAATTCCTTCTATATCATCTGTAACATTTCTTCCTCCACAGTCCATGCTCTCTCCTTAATTACCCACTGAGTCCAACTACTGATGCCCACACATGCATGGCTGTAGGGCCATCCAATGCCTCATGGGAAACCTACCTGTGTCCACACCCTCCCTTCACAGCTATCAACTGCCATTGTTCCTCAGCAAAGGGCAGATTTTGGAGAGGTTCTTTCCCATGTATGCTGGAGTTTTGACAGTCTTGATCTCTATTGCTAAGGGTTAATTCCTGCCTTATTCTCAATCAACTTTCTAAAAACCCAACCTTTCCTCCTCCAGAAAATATAAATATTCTTTCTCTCTAAATCTAGCCTTCTCTTTCTAATGTTAGCACACAGTTCACATGTACACAGACCAACATGTTATCAAACTGTGACCCTCTCATGAAACCACCACTTTTTACCTTCTGATTAGAATCCATGTGGTTTTCCTTCATTCTGTACACAAATTTTTTGAAAAATGCTGTAAGAAGCCGCTACCACTGTAGTGCTGGTGGCGAGACCAATCACCATTACAAGATGGTGCTGACATCCGCTGCCCATCCCGATAAACAAGCTGTTGCGCATGTGTGGGAAGTGAGCGCATGCCAAGTCACAGCCCATCCCGGGGTGTTTTGGCGGGTAATGAGTAAGCAGCCAATCAGAAATGAACACGCCGCTCCAGGGGTATATAAGCGGTGCCTTTTCGGGGCCCAGGGTCTTCCTCCTTTCATTACAATAAAAAGTTTGCTGCAGAAGGATCCTGGTGTCCGCGTGCGTTCTTGCTGGTGAGACAATTACACGCAGGTCACAGCTGGTGCCGAAACCCAGGACACTCACCATCACCATTGCCGAGGAGACCCCGTTTACGGGAAGGGTTCAGAACTGCAGGACAAAAGTAAGCTCTGAGAGGTATGTTTGGCCTTAATCTAGCTCATCTCTCTCCCCAATTCCACCTATTCTCTTGCTAAATCCTGCCACCGCCTGAGCCGGCACCGCCGCTTCAGGCCCCCAGTTGCTGTTGGGCGCAGTTAGTCGGACGTAGATAAGCTGCGGTGCCCACCCCTCCCGTGTGTCAGATTCTCTCATAGATAAGAGAGCAATGTGGGAGTTTAGCATTCAGTTATTACGGCGCTGCAGGCAATTTTGCGACAGCATGAATTGAAAATCTCTACAAAAACGTTAGAAGGGTTTGTGAAGGAGATCGATCGCATGGAGCCCTGGTATGTATGCTCAGGATGGCTGACGCTCGCCTCCTGTGACAAATTAGAGGGTGATTTAATTAGGGAACAACAGAATGGGAAGTTGAAGCCTGGAAGGCGGCCATTGTGGAAACTAGTAAGATCGTGCCTACAGGATGAGAGGTGCCACTCAACTATCGTGGCAGGCCAGGGAGTGTTAGACGAATTGCAGGACAGCATGTCAGAAACAGAGTGAGGTAAGCGCTTAGGAGCTCAAAAAAAGGGGGGGAGCTCGGAAAGAAACGGAAAGGCATGCCTAAGCAAACAGACTCTTCCAAAGACGTTCAGTCCGCAGAAGCGAGAGATAAGGGAAAGGAAGCCCTTGGGAGAGGAACGTGAGAAAGAAAAAAAGAAATCTCTTTATCCGGTGAAGGAGGTGGAGGCCTCGGGGCTTGGTGGCTCTGAGTCGGAGGAGCTAACTTCCTCTGCGGGGGAGGACTTAGACGAAGAGAGCTGCTTCAGGTGGGAAGAGCAGGGTTAGAAGGAATTGGAAAACTAAGAAAGCAGGGTACTGAGGTGTTACAATAGCTGCCTGCTACATCTCCAATGAACGAGATGAAAAGTTACATCTTGAATATGAGAGAGAGAGAAAGGGTTTTAGAAAAACAGTTGTCCTCTCTCTGAGCTGTGTCAACAAAAAGAAATGAAAAGGCTATTTCAGAGCTCATCTAGAAAAAGAAAGAAATTCAGGAGATGTCCTGAATTTCTCTTTATTTAGCTCTTAGATGTCCTTCTTTGTTGTCTGTCCTTGGCACGCCAATGTCTACGTGTGTCAATTGTTTGGTTTTTGTTTTGTTGTCTAAATGTATGTTCTGTGATGCATGTTCAAAAGACAAAAGACAAAAGCTGCTACGTATCCACCTCTTGGTCTAAGTTTAGCTTTGTTTTAAAGACAGTCTTAATATACACAGCAGAGGCTGATAAGCTACCCTACACCTGTAGCTAAGAGTTGAGCTGAGCTGAAAAAGCCTTTCCAGGAATTGATTGTTGGCATAAGCTGCTTTTAAAAAGAGACCAATGGTTTTTGGATTTTATAAGGAAGCTAAGAGTTGTTTTGTCCTAGAAAAATCATTGTGACACGGTGTCCTTCTCTTGAAATTAGAGCAAAAAAGCAAGAAATTTTGTTTGGTCTAAATATATAAGATGCATAGCCACTTCATTGTTGTTTCTGATTGGTTTTAAAAGTATAAAAATGTTCTACATGTTTTGGTTATCGATTATTGGCTTATAAGTTTTGGGTTTGATTAAAAATTTACAACTTTGGTGACAGAGAGTTAGTTTAAAATCGTAACTCAGGGTTGGAGTCATTCAGAAATCAGATGTATAAAAGATTTAAAACAATGTCTCTTTAATGAGATATTAAAAGGTGCACTATCATGCATTCATATGTAAGAATTGACAACAAAACTTTGTAACATAAAAGTAATCTACTTGGTGTTGATTTTAGAGAAAATAGATTGTTTACATTGTTAAAAATTGGTTTTGCTTAAGAAACTTAAAAATATATATATATAGCTAAACTGCCAGTATTCCATTGGCTACAGTTGGCAGTTCAATTGTGAGTTTGGAATTCTTTGACTCACCCATGTTTATGGTTCAGAAGAGAATAGAGCAGAGTTGGCTATTTTGTCAGGAGGAGATTACTTGATTTGGAGCTCAGATTGGAGTGATACTAGTAAAAATCATAGTGCCATGATGAATGTTCAGGCAGGCAGGTAGATTGGGATATTAACATGCTTCTAGGAGAAGGTCAGTGTGAAGGCAATGTTAATCAGGTTGAACTGCCTACACAGCTCTCAGACCATACAAGCAGACATAGATACATTCTTCTTTGCGATGAAATTGCGCCCTCATACAATCAGGGTCTGGCCATAGCTTGCACAGAACCGTAAAGTAAAAAGATGTTTTAAATGTGGAAATTTAGATAGTTTTTAAAATGACTGTCCCAGGAACAAAGGCTTGAGCAACAGTCAGGTGACCAAGGTTACTTTTGTCCTTGGTGCAGGAAGGATAATCTTTGGGCCAGGCCTCAGGATATAGGCCGAGATTTAAAATATTTACATTTGAATCAAGACTTTGTACAGAGTGGGTGCAGCAAAAGCTTGTATTTCAGACATTCCTTTTGTCCTGACCTGCCTCTGTAAGGGTGTTTTCTAGAATTTGTTTATTGCCTTGTTTGTTCCTTAGGGAGGCGTCAGCTCAGACTCAAAAGAAATTCACAACAGCTTATGGGCCAGGAGTTAGAGATAATGGTTATGCTGGAGGAATTAAAATTGTGCCTGCTTCCCTCCATGACATTATAGCTGTGCCTGTTAACAAAAGAATTGCTCTAGAGTAAGAGAAGACAAGATTGGGTTTTATCTGATACTCTCACTCAGCTAAAAGAAATTAGTTATTCAATTAATCCAAAACAAGTTCAAATTTAAGATTTATGAAACTAATGGGGCATTACAGCCTGTCTTGCCTACTTCAGTTGCCATTCTAGTAAATACATATAGAATTATTATAGATTTAAAAGATTGTTTTTATTGTTCCTTTACATCCTGGTAAAGGTGGTGAGGTTTGAATTCAATAAATTTACTAGTGATTTTTTTTAAGAGCCCATGAAGCGATATCATTAAAAAGGTTGCCTCAAAGAATGACTAATAGTCTTATATAAGAATTTGTTGTTGCTTTAACACAAAAGTTAAGCATTTAAATCTCTCAGTGTATATTATTCATTGTATATTTTATTGGATGATCTCTCTAAAGGAGTTTTTCTGCAAGCCTTTGCTCTAATACAATGAGCTTTAACATTTTGGAGTACTTGTTGCTCCAGAAAAGATTCAAAGGCAGTATCTTTTCAATATCTGGGAATTCAATTGTGACACAGAAAATTTCCAATAAGAATGGAATAATTGGGGCTGGAGAGATGGCTCAGCCATTAAAGGCTAGGCTCACAACCAAAAATATTAAGAGTTCAATTCCCAGCAACCACATGGTGGCTCACAACCATTTGTAGAGGGATCTAGTGCCATCTTCTGGCTTGGAGGTGTACATACAAAAAAAATGGTTTACTTTTAATGATTCTCAAAAGTTGTTAAGAGATATTAATTGGCTAAAACCTCATCTTCAGCTTACCATAGGAGGACTTGAATCTCTGTTTGATATTCTCAAGGGGGATACAAATCCTAATTCCCCTCGACAGTTAACTGATGAGGGATAGATAGCTTTGTAAAAGTATAGAGTAAACTGTTAGTTATCAAAAGATAAATCATATAGACTATGATAAATTGCTGGCTGTTTGCATTATTGCTACTCATGTGCTCACAGCAGCCCTTTGGCAAAAGAAACCATTAATGTGGATTCATCCATCTTCATCTAAAATTAAAGTTTGAACATCTTACTATGAAACTATTACAGTGTTAATACAGGATTGTAAGATAAGAATCCTGAAAGTATTTTAGATGAAATGTTAATTCCTTATTTCAAATAGAATTTAAGTTGATTCTTGGAGAATAATGATATTTGGCCTATTACATGGCAAAGTTTTTAGACAGATTTGATAATCATTATCCATAAGACAAGTTGTTAACAGTTGTTCTCTATGCATGCTTTTATATTTCCTATAAATTTGCATGCAACCCATAGAAAAAATATCTACTATATTTACAGATGCCTCATCAATTTATTAGGCAGTATATGTAATTATATCACATGTTCATTTTCTTGAACTTTCCCCTGCTTCAGCACAAATAATTAAATTATGTGCTGTAACCACTGTTTGAAATGATGAAAAATCAAGCTTTCAATTGGTACACTCATAGCCAGTATATGGCTCATGGTTTGTAACTACTTAAAATTGTTGCCTTTTTAGATATTACTAATTCTCAAATTTTACAGTTATTTATACAAACACAGTTTAATTTAACCAGCTTACACTTCTCAAAAGTTTGGACAATTTTGTCGCCAAATGGAGGTGACCCATCTGACGGGTCTCCCTTATAACCCTCAAGGACAAGACATTATAGAATGGGCTCATCGCACTCTTAAGTCTTATCTAATAAAACAAAAAGGGGGAGTCGAGGAGGCTCTACCCTCAGTGCCACGAGTCACTGTTTCTATAGCACTTTTTACCCTTAATTTTTTAAATCTGGACAGTCAAGGCCACACGGCAGCTGACCGTCATTGCTTAGAGCCTGATAGGCCAAAAGAGATGGTCAAATGGAAGGATGTCTTGACCGGACAATGGAAAGGCCTGGATCCTATTTTAATAAGATCCAGGGGAGTGGTTTGTGTTTTTCCGCAGGAAGAAGACAATCCATTTTGGCTACCAGAGCGACTGACGTGACGACTCGTGGCATCTGAAGATGACCCCCCAAAAGACTCATATGCAGATCCTTATTTGGATCCTCCAGCTTTGGGTTCCTAGTATTTTTGTTTATTTTATCAAATTCCACCTTTAAGAATTGTACCAATGAAACCTGCTGGATGTCCCAGTGTTGGAGTTCTGAAAGATTCACTCGCTCTATGGTTGCCAGAGTCCCGCGATGGGTTCCTGTCCCCGTGGAGACTCCTTCCACTTTGTCATTATTTAGGCAAAAAAGAGATTTTGGTATAACTGCAGCCATAGTGACGGTTATATCAGTTAGTGCCATTGCCGCCACAGCCGCTGGGATTGCTATGTCAACTTTTGTTCAGACGGGCACTGCCCTCAACCAATTGTCAGCCACGGTGGCGGAGGCTGTTAACTTTCAAACCTCCACCAACGCCCAACTAAAAGGCGGGCTAATGATCCTTAATCAACGCCTTGATTTAGTGGAAGAGAGATTGGATATCCTCTTTCAATTAGCCCAATTGGGATGTGAGAGAAAACTGGGTGCACTATGCATCACCAGTGTACAGTATGAAAATTTTACCCGAGCAGCTAACTTGTCCAGACGTTTGTCTCTCTACCTTGCAGGAAATTGGTCAGAAGGATTTGAGGAGACGCTCAAGGCGCTGAGGACAGCAGTGGTAGCTATCAACTCGACACGAGTGGATCTATCACTGACTGAAGGACTCTCCTCCTAGATTTCTTCAGCCTTTTCCTCCTTTAAAGAGAGGGTGGGGGTAGGCCTGTTTGGTGCAGCCCTATGTTGTGGATCAGTGTTCATGTTATGGTTGGTCTGCAAACTCAAAGCTCAACACAGACGTGACAAGGTGGCAATCACTCAAGCATTTGCAGCATTAGAACAAGGCTCATCTCCCGAGATTTGGTTATCCATGTTTCGTAAATAATGACACTTGGGTTCTCGGCCGCTGTACCCCAAGGGCTTTTGGTGAAGACACCCTATGAAGCCTCAAACATATCTGTACACAGTCCCTGCCCACTAAGGTGTTCGTTCTACGGATAGTAGGTCTGGTAAGTCAATGACAGAGCAGACGGATAAGCCTCGGCCACCTAAGACAGGGCAGCCCCGGGTGGGGAGGCTGACCCAGTGACGGGTAAGAGTTTGAGCACCGCCCTCCAAAGAGGCTCAGACCCGCCGTAAGACCACCAAATATGCGAGTTACGAAACCTTCCCAGGTATCTCAAATACCACCCTCTGCAATAAAACAAAAAGGGGGAGGTGTAGGAAGCCACTACCGCCGTAGTGCCAGCGGCAAGACCAATCGCCATTACAAGATGGCACTGACATCCGCTGCCCATCCTGATAAAAAAGCTGTTGCACATGTGCGGTAAGTGAGCTCGCGCCAAGTCACAGCACATCCCGGGGCGTTTTGGCGGGTAATGAGTAAGCAGCCAATCAGAAATGAACACGCCGCTCCAGGAGTATATAAGCGGTGCCTTTTCGGGGCCCGGGGTCTTCCTCCTTTCATTACAATAAAAAGTTTGCTGCAGAAGGATCCTGGTGTCCGCCTGTGTTCTTGCTGGTGAGACAATTACACACGGGTCACAAAATGCTATTGAATCCTTAGGGACCATGGAGATATTTAACATATCATATATTGGGGTTAGGAATGGAAAGAGTACTAGAAAACAATTAAAATTAAGTTTTAATTAGAAGGCAAGTTTCATATAAAGAAATCATAAAGCAATCTCTAGAATAACTCACCAATGTCTCAACCAAAAGCCATTCTCTCTGCCACCTTGCTCACACTAGGTCAGCACCATACTTCTCTTTCTGTGCTTTGGAGTAGCCAAAGCTGCAACCTGACTCTTAAATTTATGTCTGCTCCTGGAGTTCATGTGGATTCAGAAAAAAAAAAAATACAGGGGCCATTAAGATGGCTCAACAACAGAAGGTTCCTGCAGACAAGCCTAATAACCTGAGTTTGATCCCTAGATTCCACTCTGTAGAAGGAAAGAACCAACCACTGCAAGTTGTCTTCTGATCTCCACATGCCACACAAACACCAAGGCATTCACATGTGCATGCATGCACACAAGAACAGCCAAGAGAACCCTGTGTCAAAAAAAGAAAATACCCAAGCTCAAAGACAGGTGAGCAAAAAGCATGAAGAATGAAAAAGCACATACTCTCCTTCACTTCCAGATTCTAGCTTATATGAATAAATATGTAAACAGGTCTAAGTGTAGATATCATCTAACACTTAAAAGCTGACACCAAAGGTAATATTATGTAACAAGGATGGAATGTAGGCAAAGGGACACATGAGCTGTGCGTGTAAATATAATTAACATGGAAAGTATTAACCCTAAATGACACACCATGGTTAACTGTACCCAGAATATGAATATGAATATGTATGTACATACATAACCACTTAGCACTCCCAGAAGAGCCAGTTTTGATTCCCATCATCCACATGGTTGCTCTCAACCACCTATAACTCCAGTACAAAGAGATTCAAGACCCCACTATGTCTTCTTTAGGCACTTCATGCATGCAGACAAAACAACAATTCACAGAAAATAAAATAAAATAAATCTTATAAAAGTGATGAAACAATTAAGCTACATAAAAACAGAACTAGCCAGGCAGTTGTAGTGCATGCCTTTAGTCCTTGCACTAAGAAGGCAGGGACAGGTTGAGCTAGGTGAGTTCAAGATGAGCCTAGTATACAGAGTGAGTTAGGGAATACACAAAGATGGATAAAAATAAAAACCCTCACCATACAGTCTAAGAGAGAGAGGAAGGGAGAGGGGGAGAGAGAGAGGGGGAGAGAGAGAGAGAGAGAGAGAGAGAGAGAGAGAGAGAGAGAGAGAGAGAAAGGAGATCTAAAGTCATATATTAAAACATCTAAGTTCTGCATTTATAGCAGACATTCATATGTACAGTACGCTCAGCTACTATAGACAATGCATGTTCACTTGCTTAATATGTAAAAATTTCAGGTATTTTGTAACTCAGAAATGCTGATTCTAAATATAACCCCCAAACCATAAAACCAAATACTTAAACATGACCTTCTATATGAAGGCTCATACCAGTGAAATTCATAGCAAACATGTGAGACTGATGCCAATGTTCATCAACAGATATGGAGTATAATCTGCTCATAAACACAGGACATAGTGACATTTCTTTCATTTAATATTGTGCTAAATGAAAGAGGCCTGTCACAGAGACCACATAGTCTATGAACCTATTGATGTGAAATGCCCAGAATACTCAGATACAGAGGAAGTGAACTGGTGGTTGCTTAGGTCAAGATTGCTTCAAAGTTACAACATGGCCAGAACAAAGTCCTCTATGATTGACATTGGTAATGGGCCAGGTGGGCTTTCAGTCATTATCAATTTCTTAGATATCAATGTACTGAGAATAAGGGGTATTGAGTGTTGAGTCCTAAATGGAGCATCTATATCAGCACCCCCATGCAGGAAGGCTCAAGGAAAACGATGAAAGAGGGTGTGGAAATAATGTCAGGGCCAGGACTGTGGGAGTGATATCCCATGTCAGGACATGGCATGGCCCTCTCCTGAACTGACAGACTGCATCAGATCAAGACAATAATATTTATCAGCATCCTAGCAGGCAGCACCAAGTGGACTCAACCAGTTACCAAACCAGAGAAAGGGACAAGAAAATGGGAGGAAGATTTGTTGAAGTGTCTAATTGAAGTGAGAAGTAAGTTAGGGGTGAGTGTAATTGAGACAGATGGTATGCCTGTACGATGTTGCAACCATGGAGAGTTCTCGACTTACAGAGGACCAAATTTATATTTATACAAAATAGAATTTGTACAAATATAAGAATAATAAATAAAACTAGGTGTTGGAGCCCACACTGTAATCTCAACCCTCAGAGGGCAGAGGTAGAGGGATCACTGTAAGTTCAAGGCCAACCTGGTATACACAGCAATTTCCATGCCTGCTAGAGCTACATTGTGCTAAGACCTTGTCTCAAAGAAAACAAAGTTCAAAAACAGAAGTAATTAGGCTGCATCTTTGAATGTTCTCAAAATACTGAACTGTAACTTCAGGGGATGAATTACATGACAAGTGATCTATACACTACTTGAGGCAATCATCTGGGGGAAGTGAGGAAGAGAAAGGCAGAACTGACAAACATGGCCACAGACAAAAGCAATGATCAAAAGGCAGAACTGTCCACTCACCTACTGACAAGAACAATGGATCAAAAAAATCCAATCTTAAGAGCTTCTTGGCTTTCTCCACAAAAGGATCCTTTGGGTTGTTGAGGGAATTGACATTCACCCCAAATGACATGCTGGTGATCACATCCATTCTGTAGGAACCGAACACTCTGAGGAGAGAGAGGGGTGAGAATTTAACACATATATCAGGGACCAGGAAAGAATTCTCAGGAGATAGGGAAAGCCACCTTAGTTTGGACCAAGCCTTTCCCAGCCTACCCACCATCTACCCCTGCAAATTTCTTTCTCTCATTTCTTCCTTTTAAACTGTATATAATATCATCAGGTGTCTAAAGGGGCAAGGACAAGCAGCTGGACCATGTGAGCCATGTGACCAGGTGTCCTTCCTCTCTCAGAACCATTGTGATGGACCAGCACTCACTCAGAGAAACAGGCTTACCTTTCTCTGCCTCTCGCCTCAAGTACTTTACCAAAATGTCTCCATACTGCTCGATGATAGGGAACATCTGAACAAAACAGAAAAGCATCCACAGTTAGGATGGGACTCCAGTCACACAGGCTGCAGTTAAAAGAATTTCACTCACCTCCTTGAGTTTTCCACTGGTGAACGTGGGGGACAACAAGGCTCTGTATCTCTTCCATTCCTCATCCTTAGATATAGTGACAGATTTATTCATAATCCCCACTGGGCTAAAATCCTAGAGTCAAAAAAAAAGAAAAAGAAAACCAACCTCAGAATGCCTCACAGCCTATGAGAAATCAGCTGTACACTCTGCTTCCTATTGTGATTCCAACCTTTTATATTCCAGGACCCTTTTAAATGGAAATTTCTCTATGGTTGGAAAACTAGGTACAGGGGTGGAGAGAAGAAGAAAACAAGACTTAGTTGATCTCTACAACTGTGCAGATCGTGTTTGGCTGAAAGAAAGATAGTTAATTTTGCATCAGACAAATTCTCAAGCTCCGTATTTACAACACGAGAAATATGAAAAGGATGTCTTTATATACTGTATGTCTGTCTGTCTGTTTGTGTATGTGTGTCTCTGTCTCTCTCTCTCTGTCTCTCTGTCTCTCTCTGTCTTTGTCTGTGTGTCTCTCTGTGTGTGTGTGTGTGTGTGTGTGTGTGTGTGTGTGTGTGTATACATATAAATGCTGGTGCATGTGGGACTGTTAAATGTAGCTTGGTCCCTGGCTGAGCTAAGGGTTGAAGTCTTGGAAACTCTGAGGGAACTGTAGGCACTTCTCCTATTCCCTGGCACCAGGCCTCTGTCACTAGTAACAGCCCCCTATAGATTTGAGGCCATCAGTCACATAAAGGCAATGCCCCAAGCCCCTACACATGTAGAGGTCATGACCTGTGGTCACATAGGCTCAAGACAGATCTCCATTTTAACAAGCTACCTAAAGACCTGGAGGGCTTGGCCAATAAGCTTTCCTTCACAAACACTCAGCCCTGCAAAAGGTATGTAACCTTAGGCCCACCCTGAGAAGTGTGGTATGATGATACACATCCACTTTCTTCCATGACAATAAATGCCTTTAAACTGCAGACTGCATCTTTTCTTCAAGATCTGCCATGAGGTGCCATGGAGAAGGCCTTCACCTATAGAGCCAACATCTAATCTCCTGTGGGAGACCTCTCTGTGCTCCCAGCCATGGCCACCACCAAGCCCAAGCTCAAACCCACTGCCAACCATCAAGCCAAATACTCTCCCCACTGGAGCAGCCAGAGATCCCCTTCCACCCACCCCAATCCCCAGGCTAGATCCAGACAGCGGGGGGACCTAACTCTGTTCTCAACTCTTCAGCAGCTTCCAATGGCACCTGGATGTCCATGAGCTTGAGAACCAGAAGGCCCTGACTTCCTTGCAGGTTTGGGAACCCCTGGGTCAGCTCTGGCTGTCTTGCACCTAAGGCTGCACTTTCCCACCCCTGGAGTGATGTCTCAAGGCTTCCCTACAGCCCAACTTCCACCCAGCAACAGTGTGGCATATGTGCAATCAACATTCCATGTGCTGACTTTCAGAACAGCCGTTCCCTGTGGCAGAGCAGATACAGGACCCCAATAACACTATATATGCACATGCCCATTTGTGCTCATGTGGAGACCATGCATATTTTCCTACAACTCTCTATGGCATTTTTTATGACAAGATCTCTCAGTGAATCTAGAAGGTTCTGGCTTTGCTAGAGTCAATAGCAAACAAACCCCTGAGACTTTCCTATAGCCAAGCAGGATTTCGAGAGGAAGGAGAGGGCACATGAATCAACAAACAAAACAATCCACCCAAAAATTATCTTCCTAAATGATGTGGAGGGATGAAGATGAGTGAATGACTGAGTAATGCCTGATCAAATTTGTGACCCATAGAATGAGAGACACTATAAATGTTACTCTGCATTCAGAAAGGGACCTAGCACAACTGACTCTAGAGAGGATGAATCCAGCAAGAGATGAAAATAGATGCAAAGATTCTTAGGCAAAACATCAGGTACAACTTGGGGAGTCATGTAGATGAGTAAGGGATAGAATTGAGTAAGCCAGAAGGGTTGGGGACCCAAAAGAAGACATGTAGAGTCAACTAACATGGGCACAACGAGGCTCACAGAGACTGAACCACCAACCAAAATGGTCACAGGGGCTGGACTTAGGCTTCCTACATATTTGTAGCAGATATGTAGCTTGGTCTTTCTGTGGGTCCCCTAACAATTGGAATTGGGGCTGTCTCTGAATCAGTTGCCTGCCATTGGATCTCCTCCCACTAGCTGGACCACCTTGTTGGGCCTCTGTGGGAGAGAATGCCCTTAGTCCTGATGCTACTGTTTGACCCACGGCCAGGTGGTACACAAGGGGGACTTCCCCTTCTCTGAGCAGAAGGGGATGAGGCTATGGGGAGACGGATTAGTAAGGATGGGACTGGGAGGAAAAAATAGAGGGGAGCTACAATCAGGATGTAAAGTTCATTCATTCATTCATTCATGA
>NW_021612304.1:2250-13046 GCF_004785775.1 Grammomys surdaster | reverse complement strand
ATGGGTTTCTCAATAGAGGAGTTAGAGTGAAGACTGAAGGAGCTGAAAGGATTTGCGGCACCATGAGGAGAACAATAATACCAACCAACCACAGCTCCCAGGGTCTAAACCACCAGCCTGGGAGCAATTGGGGGGGGGATCCAGGGCTTCAACTGAATATGTAAGAGTGGAGGGCCCTGCTGGGCATAGGTGGAAGAAGAGAACCTTGACCTCATGAAGACTGGATGCCACAGGGGGTGGGAATTATGAGGGTGGGGAGGTGGGAGTAGGGGGGAGTAGATAGAGGTTATATCCACAGAGAAGAAGGAGGATGGGTGAGGGGATTGGTGGTTCTGGGGTGGCTGGGGGATTGGGTAAGGGGACAACATAGGAAATGTAAATAAAACATCCAATAAAAAAAAGAAAAAAGAAAAAAAAAGAAAAACACTATACAACATATTGAAAAAGACTAGTGTAAATATATTCGCATTACAAAGCATTTATAATTTCAGAGGTAATGCCAAGTACAACACCACTGAAAACAATGAAATAATGTTACTTGTCACATTTCAGTTAGGATGTGTGTTTCCTTTCAAGCATAATCACTTGTACCATCTGGTCATAAATGTTTAATTGTTTCATATGGCATGTCCAAGAAAGTTGCTAGATTCCAGCAGAAAAGCACTACACAACTTATTGAACAAACGTAGTGTAAAGATACGTGCATTGCAATGCATTCGTAGTTCCACAGCTAAAGGCAACTACAACACAGCTGATACACATTGAAATCATGTTACATGTGACATTTCAGTTAGGACGTGTTTTTGGTTTAAAGCATAAACACTTGTACCAACTGGCCATGTATATATAATAGTTTTATATGGCATGTCCAAGAAAGTTGCTAGATTCCAGCAGAAAAGCACTATACAACTTACTGAACATACTTAGTCTAAAATGCATTGCAGTGCATTCGTACTTCCAGAGCAAAAGGCAAGTACAATACAGCTGAAAAGACTTAAACAATGTTACATGTGACATTTCAGTTTGGACTTGTGTTTACTTTAAAGCATATACACTTGTACCATCCGTTCATGTATACTACATTGATTCATATGGCATGTCCAAGTAAGTTGCTAGATTCCAGCAGAAAATCATGGTACAATGGATTGAACAAACCTCCAGTAAAGATACGGGCATTATGAAGCATTCATACTTCCAGAGCTAAATGCAAGTACAACACCGCTGAAAACACTTAAATCATGAAACATGTGACAGTTTGTGTAGGACGTTTGTTTGATTTAAAGCATAAACACTTGTACCAACCTGTCTCGTGTACTTCAATGTTTCATATGGCATGTCAAGGTAATTGCTAGATTCCAGCAGTAAAGCACAATACAACAAATTAAACAAAACAACTCTAAAATGCATTGCAATCCATTCATACTTCCAGAGCTAAAGGCAAGTACAATACAGCTGCAAAGACTTAAGCTACGCTATATATGACATTTCAATTAGGAATTGAGTTTGCTTTAAAGCATAAACACTTTTACCGTCTGGCCTTGTATGTTTCATTTTTTCATATGGCATGTCCAAGTAAGTTGATAGATTCCAGCAGAAAATCACTATACAACGAATTGAATAAACCTACAGTAAAGATACGAGCATTGGAAAGCATTCATACTTCCAGAGCTAAAAGCAAGTACAATAGAGCTCAAAAGACTTAAACAACGTTACATATGATATTTCAGTTAGGACTTGTGTTTACTATAAAGCTTATACACCTATACCATCCAGCTAGGTATATTTCATTGTTTCATATGGAATGTCCAAGGAAGTTGCTATATTCCAGTAGAAAAGGACTATGCAACGTATTGAACAAACCTACAGTAAAGATATGTGCATTGCAAAGCATTCATATTTCCAGAACTAAAGGCAAGTACAATAGAGCTGAAAAGACTTAAACAACGTTACATGTGACATTTCAGTTAGTACCTGTGTTTGCTTTAAAGCATAAACACTTGTTCCATACGGTCTCGTGTACTTCATTGTTTCATATGGCATGTCCAAGTAAGTTGCTAGATTCCAGCAGAAAAGCACAATACAACAAAGTATTCAAAACTACTCTAAAATGCATTGCAATGCATTCATACTTCCAGAGCTAAAGGAAAGCACAATACAGGTGCAAAGACTTAAACTACGTTATATGTGACATTTCAATTAGGACTTGTGTTTGCTTTAAAGCATAAACACTTTTACAGTCTGGCCATGTATACTTCACTGTTTCATATGGCATGTCCAAGTAAGTTGCTAGATTCCAGGAGATAAGCACTATACAACTTATTGAACAAACTTACTGTAAAGATATTTGCATTGAAATGCATTCGTACTTCCAGAGCTAAAGGCAAGTACAACACATCTGAAAACACTGAAATCCTGTTACACGTGACATTTCAATTATGATGCCTGTTTGCTTTAAAACAAAAACACTTTTAGCATCCGGCCATGTATATTTCTATGTTTCATACGGCATGTCCAAGTATGTTGCAGAGAAACAATATACAACTTATTGAACAATCCTACTCTAAAGATAAGCACATTGCAAACATTTTTACTTCCAGAGCTAAAGGCCAGTACACCACAGCTGCAAACAATGAACTGACGTTACTTGTGAGATTTTAGTTAGGGAGTTTGTTGGTTTATACCATAAACGATTGTACCCTCCGGCCATGTATACTTCATTGTTTCATATGGCATGTCCAAGAAAGTTGCTATTTTCCAGAAGAAAAGCCCTATAAAACAAATTAAACACACCTAATATAAAATGCATTGGAATGCATTCAAACTTCCAGAGCTAAAGTGAAGTACAATTCACCTCATAAGACTTAAACAACATTATATGTGACATTACAGTTAGGAATTGTATTTGCATTGATGCATAAACACTTGTATCATCTGGCCATGTAAAATTCATTGTTTCATACGGTATGTCGAAGTAAGTTGCTAGATTTCTGCAGAAAAGCGCTATACAACATATTGAAAAAGCCTACAGTATAGATACGTGCGATGCAGAACATTCGTACTTCCAGAGTTAATGCCAAGTACAACACTGCTGACAACACTGAAATCATGTTACCTGTGACATTTCAGTTAGGATATGTGTTTGATTTGAAGCATAAACACTTGTACCATCCGGCCATGCATATTTCATTGTTTCATATGGTATGTCCAAGAAAGTTGCTAGATTCCAGCAGAAAAGCATGATACAACATATTGAACAAACCTACAGTAAAGATACTTGCAATGCAAAGCATTCATACTTCCAGAGCTAAAAGAAAGTACAATACAGCTCAGAAGACTTAAACAACCTTACAAGTGACATTTTTAGTTAAGACTTGCTTTTGCTTTAAAACACAAACACTTGTACCATCGGTCATGTATACTTCATTTTATCAGATGGCATGTCCAAGTAAGTTTCTAGATTCCAGCAGAAAAGCACTTTACAAAATATTGAACAAATGTACTGTAAAGATATGAGCATTGCAATGCAATTGTATGTCCAGAGTTAAAGGAAGTACAACACAGCTTAAAGCACTTATATCCCATTACATGTGACATTTCAGTTAGGACGTTTGTTTGGTTTAAAGCATAAGCATAAGCATGTACCATCTGGGAATGAATATTTCATTGTTACATTTGGCATGTCCAAACAAGTTGCTAATTTCCAGCAGAAAAGCAGTATACAACGTATTGAACAAACCTGCTGGAAAGATACGCACATTGCAGTGCATTTGTACTTCAAGAGCTAAAGGAAAGTACAACACAGCTGAGAACACTGAAATCCCGTTACATGTGACATTTCTGTTAGGACATGTGATTGGTTAAAGCATAAGCACTTGTACCATCCGGCAATGAATATTTCATTGGTTCATAAGGCATGTCCAAGTAAGTTGATAGATTCCAGCAGAAAAACAATATACAACAAACTAAACAAACCTACTGTAAAATGCATTGCAATAAATTCAAACTTCCAGAGCTAAAGGCAGGTACAATACAGCACAAAAAACTTAAACAATGTTACATGTGACCTTTCAGGTAGGACTCGTGTTTGCTTTAAAGCATAATCACTTGTACCATCCGGTCATGTATACTTCATTGTTTGATGTAGCATATCCAAGTAAGTTGCTAAATTCCAGCAAAAAAGCACTATACAACTTATTGAAAAAACCTACTGTAAAGATACACACATTGCAATGCATTGGTACTTCCATAGCTAAAGACAAGTACAACACAGGTGAAAACATTGAAATCAGGTTACATATGACATTTCAGTTAGGACTTGTGTTTGCTTTAAAGCATAATCACCTGTACCACCGGTCACGTACACTTCATTTTTTTCATATGGCATGTCCAAGTAAGTTGCAAGAACCCGCAGAAAAGCATTATACAATTTATTGCAAAAACATACTATAAAGATATGCGCATTACATTGCATTTTTACTTCTAGAGTTAAAGGTAAGTGCAACACAGTTGAAAACACTGACATTTCGTTACATGTGACATTTGAGTTAGGACATGTGTTTGGTTTAAAGCATAAAGACTTGTACCATCTGGCCTTGAATAACTCATTGTTTCCTATTGCAAGTCCAAGTAAGTTGCTAGATTCCAGGAGAAAAGGCCTACAAAACAAACTAAACAAACCTACTCTAAAATGCATTCTAATGCATTCATACTTCCATAGCTAAAGCCATGTACAATACAGCTCAAAAGACTTAAACAACGTTATATGTCTGATTTCAGTCAGGACTTCTACTTGCTTTAAAGGAAACACTTGTACCATCCGGTCATGTATACTACATTGTTTCATATGACATATCATTGAAAGTTGCTAGATGCCAGCAGAAAATCACTATACAACTTATTGAAAAAAACGTAGTGTAAAGATACGTGCATTGCAATGCATTCCTACTTCCATAGCTAAAGGCATGTACAACACAGCTGATACACCTTGAAATCATGTTATATGTGACATTTCAGTTAGGACATGTGTTTGGTTTAAACCATAAACACTTGTACAATTCGGCCATGTATATATAATAGTTCATATGGTATGTCCAAGAAAGTTGCTAGATTCCTGCAGAAAAGCACTATACATCACATTGAACAAACCTACAGTAAAGATACGCACATTGTAAAGCATTCGTACTTCCAGAGCTAAAAGCAAGTACAATACAGCTCAAAAGACTTAAACAACTTTATATATGATATTTCAGTTAGGACATGTGTTTCGTATAAAGCTTATACACCTATACCATCCAGCCAGGTATATTTAATTGTTTCATATGGAATGTCCAAGGAAGTTGCTATATTCCAGCAGAAAAGCTCTATACAACGTATTGAACAAACCTACAATAAAAATACGCGCATTGCAAAGCATTCGTACTTCCAGAACTAAAGGCAAGTACAATACAGCTAAAGAGACTTAAACAACGTTACATGTGTCATTTCGGTTAGTACCTGTGTTTGCTTTAAACCATAAACACTTGTAAAATCCGGTCATGCATACTACATTGTTTCATATGGCATGTCCAAGAAAGTTGCTAGATTCCAGCAGAAAAGCACAATACAACAAATTTAACAAAACTACTCCAAAATGCATTGCAATGCATTCATACTTCCAGAGCTAAAGGCAAGTACAATACAGGTGCAAAGACTTAAACTACGTTATATGTGACATTTCAATTAGGACTTGTGTTTGCTTTAAAGCATAAACACTTTTACTGTCTGGCCATGTATGTTTCATTGTTTCATATGGCATGTCCAAGGAAATTGATAGATTCCAGGAGAAAAGCACTATACAACGTATTGAAAAAGCCTAGTGTAAAGATAATCATAATCGGGTTACAAAGCATTCGTACATCCAGAGCTATAAGCAAGTACAATACAGCTGAAGAGACTTAAACAACATATCATGTGACATTTCAGTTAGTACCTGTGTTTGCTTTAAAGCATAAACACTTACACCATCCGGTCATGCATACTACATTGTTTCATATGGCATGTCCAAGAAAGTTGCTAGATTCCAGCAGAAAAGCACTGTACAGCTTATTGAACAAACGTAGTATAAAGATACGTGCATTGCAATGCATTTGTACTTCCATAGCTAAAGGCAAGTACAACACAGCTGATACACATTAAAATCATGTTACATGTGACATTTCAGTTAGGACGTGTGTTTGGTTTAAAGCATAAACACTTGTAACATCCGGCCATGTATATATAATAGTTTCATATGGCATGTCCAAGAAAGTTGCTAGATTCCAGCAGAAAAGCACTATACAACTTATTGAAGAAACTTAGTCTAAAATGCTTTGCAATGCACTCGTACTTCCAGAGCAAAAGGCAAGTACAATATAGATGAAAAGACTTAAACAATCTTACATGTGTCATTTCAGTTTGGATTTGTGTTTGCTTTTAAGCATATACACTTGTACCATCCGTTCATGTATACTACATTGATTCTTATGGCATGTCCAAGTAAGTTGCTAGATTCCAGCTGATAAGCAATGTACAATGTATTGAACAAACCTCCAGTAAAGATACTGGCTTTGCAAAGCATTCGTACGTCCAGAGCTAAAGGCAAGTACTACACTGCTGAAAACACTCAAATCATGAAACATGTGACATTTTGTGTAGGACGTTTGTTTGCTTTAAAGCATAAACACTTGTACAATCGGTCTCGTGTACTTCATTGTTTCATATGGCATGTCCAATTAAGTTGCTAGATTACAGCAGAAAAGCACAATACAACAAATTAAACAAAACTACTCTAAAATGCATTGCAATGCATTCATACTTACAGAGCTAAAGGCAAGTACAATACAGCTGCAAAGACTTAAACTACGTTATATGTGACATTTCAAATAGGACTTGTGTTTGCTTTACAGCATAAACACTTTACCGTCTGGCCATGTATGTTTCATTGTTTCATATGGCATGTCCAAGTAAATTGATAGATTCCAGCAGAAAAGCACTATACAACCTATTGAAAAAGCCTGGTGTAAAGATACTCGCATTACAAAGTATTCATATTTCCAGAGGTAATGCGAAGTACAACACCACTGAAAACAATGAAATCATGTTACTTGTCACATTTCAGTTACGATGTGTGTTTTCTTTGAAGCATAAACACTTTTACCATCCGGCCATGTATATTTAATTGTTTCATATGGTTTGTCCAAGAAAGTTGCTAGATTCCAGCAAAAAAGCACTATACAACGTATTGAATAAACCTACAGTAAAGATACGCACATTGTAAAGCATTAGTACTTCCAGAGCTAAAAGCAAGTACAATACAGCTCAAAAGACTTAAACAACGTTATATATGGTATTTCAGTTAGGACTTGTGTTTCGTATAAAGCTTATACACCTATACCATCCAGCCAGGTATATTTCATTGTTTCATATGGAATGTCCCAGGCTGTTGATATATTCCAGCAGAAAAGTACTGTACAACATATTGAACAAACCTACAGTAAAGATAAGCGCATTGCAAAGCATTCGTATTTCCAGAACTAAGGGCAAGAACAATACAGCAGAGGAGACTTAAACATCATTATATGTGACATTTCATTAGTACCCGTGTTTGCTTTAAAGCATAAACACTTTTACCATCTAGTCATGCATACTACATTGTTTCATATGGCATGTCCAAGAAACTTGCTAGATTCCAGCAGGAAAGCACTATACAACTTATTGAACAAAGGTAGTGTAAAGATAGGTGCATTGCAATGCATTTGTACTTCCATAGGTAAAGGCAAGTACAACACAGCTGAAACACATTGAAATCATGTTACATGTGACATTTCAGTTAGTACGTGTGTTTGGTTTAAAGCATAAACACTTGTACCATCCGGTCATGCGTACTACATTGTTTCATATGGCATGTCCAAGAAAGTTGCTAGATTCCAGCAGAAAAGCACTACACAACGTATTGTATAAACCTCCAGTAAAGATACATGCATTGCAAAGCATTCATACTTCCATAGGTAAAGGCAAGTAGAACACAGCTGATACACATTGAAATCATGTTACATGTGACATTTCAGTTAGGACGTGTATTTGGTTTAAAGCATAATCACTTGTACCATCCGGCCATGTACATATAATAGTTTCATATGGCATTTCCAAGAAAGTTGCTAGATTCCAGCAGAAAAGCACTATACAATTTATTAAACAAACTTAGTCTAAAATGCATTGCAATGCACTCGTACTTCCAGAGCAAAAGGCAAGTACAATACAGCTGAAAAGACTTAAACAATGTTACATGTGTCATTTCAGTTTGGACTTCTGTTTGCTTTAAAGCATATACACGTGTACCATCCGTTCATGTATACTACATTGATTCATATGGCATGTCCAATTAAGTTGCAAAATTATAGCAGAAAAGCACTGTACAATATATTGAACAAAACTCCAGTAAAGATACGGGCACTCCAAAGCATTCCTACTTCCAGAGCTAAAGGCAAGTACAACACAGCTGAAAACACTCAAATCATGCAACATGTAACAATATGTGTAGGACGTTTGTTTGCTTTAAAGCATGAACAGTTGTCCCATCCGGTCTCGTGTACTTCATTGTTTCATATGGCATGTCCAAGTAAGTTCCTAGATTCCAGCAGAAAAGCACAATACAACAAATTTAACAAAACTACTCCAAAATGCATTGCAATGCATTCATACTTCCAGAGCTAAAGGCAAGTACAATACAGGTGCAAAGACTTAAACTACGTTATATGTGACATTTCAATTAGGACTTGTGTTTGCTTTAAAGCATAAACACTTTTACTGTCTGGCCATGTATGTTTCATTGTTTCATATGGCATGTCCAAGTAGGTTGATAGATTCCAGCAGAAAAGCACTATACAACGTATTGAAAAAGCCTAGTGTAAAGATACACGCATTACAAAGCACTCGTACTTCCCGAGTTAATGCCAGGTACAACACCACTGAAAACAATGAAATCATGTTACTTGTCGCATTTCAGTTAGGATGTGTGTTTGCTTTGAAGCATAAACACTTGTACCATCCGGCCATGTATATTTAACTGTTTCATATGGTATGTCCAAGAAAGTTGATAGATTCCAGCAGAAAAGCAATATACAAGGTATTGAAATAACCTACAGTAAAGATACGCACATTATAAAGCATTCGTACTTCCAGAGCTAAAAGCAAGTACAATACAGCTCAAAAGACTTAAACAACGTTATATATGATATTTCAGTTAGGACTTGTGTTTTCTATAAAGCTTATACACCTATGCCATCCAGCCACGTATATTTCATGATTTCATATGGAATGTCCAAGGAAGTTGCTATATTGCAGGAGAAAAGCACTATACAACTTATTGAACAAACCTACAGTAAAGATACGCGCATTGCAAAGCATTCATACATCCAGAACTAAAGGCAAGTACAATACAGCTGAAAAGACTTAAACAATGCTACATGTGACATTTCAGTTAGGACTTGTTTTTGCTTTAAAGCATATACACTTGTACCATCCGTTCATGTATACTACATTGATTCATATAGCATGACCAAGTAAGTTGCTAGATTCCAGCAGAAAAGCACTGTACAATGTACTGAACAAACCTCCAGTAAAGATACGGGCATTGCAAAGCATTCGTACTTCCAGAGCTAAAGGCAAGTACAACACCACTGAAAACACTCAAATCATGAAACATGTGACATTTTATGTAGGTCGTTTTTTTGCTTTAATGCATAAACACTTCTTCGATCCGGTCTCCTGTACTTCATTGTTTCATATGGCATGTACATGTAAGTTCCTAGATTCCAGCAGAAAAGCACAATACAACAAATTAAACAAAACTACTCTAAAATGCGTTGCAATGCATTCATACTTCCAGAATGAAAGGCATGTACAATACAGCTGCAAAGTCTTAAACTACGTTATAGGTGACATTTCAACTAGGACTTGAGTTTGCTTTAAAGCGTGAACACTTTTACCGCATGGCAATGTATGTTTCATTGTTCCATATGGCATGTCCAAGTAAGTTGATAGATTCCAGCAGGAAAGCACTATACAATGTATTGAAAAACCCTAGTGTAAAGATATTCGTATTACAAAGCATTTGTACTTCCAGAGGTAATGGCAAGTATAATACCACTGAAAACAATGAAATCATGTTACTTGTTGCAGTTCAGTTAGGATATGTGTTTGCTTTGAAGCTTAAACACCTGTACCATCTGCCCATGTATATTTTATTGTTTCATATGGTATGTCCAAGAAAGTTGCTAGATTCCAGCAGAAAAGCGCTATACAGCGAATTGAATAAACCTACAGTAAAGATATGCGCATTGGAAAGCATTTAAACATCCAGAGATAAAGGCAAGTACAACACTGCTTACAACACTGAAATCATGTTACATGTGACATTTCACTTAGAAAGTGTGTTTGGCTTAAAGCATAAACACTTGTACCATCTGGCCATGTACATTTCATTGTTTCATATGGTATGTCCAAGAGTGTTTCTAGATTCCAGCAGCAAAGCACTATACATCGCATTGAACAAACCTACAGTAAAGATGCGCACATTGTAAAGCATTCGTACTTCCAGAACTAAAAGCAAGTACAATACAGTTCAAAAGACATAAACAACTTTATATATGATATTTCAGTTAGGACTTGTGTTTCCTATAAAGCTTATACACCTATAACATCCAGCCAGTTATATTTCATTGTTTCTTAAGGAATGTCCAAGGAAGTTGCTACATTATAGCAGAAAAGCACTATACAAC